>NW_009646332.1:20703-49573 GCF_000708025.1 Charadrius vociferus | reverse complement strand
GGGCAGGTGGAGCCGGGAGCCGCGGCCGGAGCATGGAAGGTGAGAAACGACCCCGTTCTTTCCCCGTGTCGTCGTCCCCCCGCCCCGCCGACCCCTCTCGGGGCACCGGCACCGCGCTCCACCTCCCGTTTACTGCCGAGCGGCTGCTTCGGAGCGTTCTGCAAACAGATTGCAGCCTCTAATCGCGTGTTGCAATTAAGCAGGAAACGAACGGGGCTTTTTTGCCCCCTCTCTGTTTAATTTCAGAAGCATCGCAACCTGTATGATAAAGTTGTGTTTTAGAACCGGCTTTACCTGCTGTTTGTATTCCAGGTTTTAACGAATTAAAGGGCATCTTGGTTTCTTTTCTCTTGTAAAATATGCGTATAACTTTCAGAGCTGGCAAAAAACGAGTTGCAAGTTAATCTTGGGCTACAGCATAATTCGCTTTTGAAGAAAAGCAAAATTACCTGTGTTTTTAACAAGCCTGGCAAAGAAGCTTTGCAAGCACCACTTGATTTATTATTTCGGAGATAGATATTTTTATTTCAACTCATCATCCTAAGGACTTGAGTTTAGATTCTGCTGTGTCTCAATGACTTGAGGTTTTTGGTTATTTTAAGTTAGATACAATTGTCTATTTAAAAATGTATTCTTCACTAAAGGTTTTTTAAATGTTTGTATTTAACTATTTGCTGTCATAGAATCTGACTTAACTGAGACTATCGCTGCTTGAGAGATGTAACTAATGTTTTGAAAGAATGGGTCTGGTGGTGGTTTGGTACTTAAAAACGCAGCCTCATTTTCTTGATCAAGTCAGGACCACTGTATGTCTCTGCTGGGAGGAGAAAGCTCTTTCGGTATGTCAGTAATTTTAGTCTTTGTTTAGAAAATTTTAGTCTGATTAGAAAATGAACATTCTGCCACTACAGCTGAGATTATTTGAGAAGTCTCTTTTTTGTGTCCCTATTTCTTGTACACTTAAAGTTAACATGCCAATAATCCTTCGGGTTTTGGGTCAGTATGTGGGGATTATGAGGATGAGTTAATGTGCCAGAGCTTGTTATGTTTGGGATGAAGTTAATGTAAAAGACAGTGATATACTGTATTATCTCTGGATACAACTGCTACGTGTCTCTGTTTTCACGGGTCTTGGGAAAATCTCAGTTCCACTGAGTTGATGGGAAATTTGCCATCGAGGACAAAGAGGTAACACTTTGGCCCTCGAGTTTCTGTGCTCAGTGTGAGGAGGCTCAGTACGGGCACTGACTGGGAGACGGGCACTGGCAAGAGTAGGTGTTTGAGATCTGGGTCTAGGAAGCCCAAATCTGCAGTCTACCGGGTTGTATCTCTTCATAACTGGTTTATTTTTGCCACAATCACAAGAATTGACCTCATGCTGTCATTTCCATTTGCTGTACGGGGATGAACATGTTGAATTACCAGAAGGTATTCTGCTGTTTTCAGAAGGTCATACACTACAAGATGAGAAAAATGTTACCCTTACTCACACATTTCTGATCAGGATTTCTTCCCAAAATGACATGTGCGCTTAAAATGCCTGTGTCATTTCAAACATTGCATGGCGTTTCAGAGCAGCAAAGCATTAGAGACCCTATTATTAAAAGTGCAAAGAGTTTATTTGGTCCAGGTGCCTTCTTCAGGAAGCCATTGAGACTGTAAGTGCTGAAGGAGGCCAGTCAGTGGGGAAATTAGACAGGTTTTCTCTCTTTAATGGTACAGCATGGGCTGAAGGTGAAAAACATGCTGGGGTGATAGAGGTTGACTCCTGTACATAGCAAAGGCATTTAGGGATAAGGCTGGGGGAGTCTGCTTGCAGCGCGGTGGCTGAGATTGGTGTGTGTTTTACTTGGGCTTGTTCGCGCCTCTTAAGATGGCACAAAGACAAGGACACAAGCTGTGTTTGCTCCATATGCTGTGAGAGAAGGGCTAAGAGTATATGGGATTTAAAAAGATGTCCCCTTCACAATGCTGTTGGGTTGAAAACTGCAGCTGGCAGTAAAAAGGCCATGTTCTGGGTTTCACTACGGATGCAAACAGGTAAGATTATAATAATTCAAGACGTACCTGCTGTTCTGTTGCCAACAGCTGTATTGATGATAGATGGATATTAGTGTTATCATTTATCTGAAAAACATCCATTTTAGGGGGGTTAAAATACAGGTAGACTGTTTTCTTGCTTCTATTAACTGATCAAATACCAGGATAAATTATTAATACAGTTATGCATTAAAATGCCACAGCACTTTTTTAGCAAGCTATTTGAATATTTTTGCTCACTTTGGCTATTGGCGTAGAACACAGGATGGCTGAGGATTGGTTTCAGAAGCACATGAATTTTACTTCTGCTTTGTAAATGAACAGCGTGCGTCAGCTGCAACACACACAAGACAAGTGTCTCCCTTCCATGTGCCCTAGTCAGTGGATCTCTTTGAAGCTTGGGAAGACTAACGTGTTCTGTAAGTGATTTCCTGCATTGTGCTTTTCTGAACGTTAGGTAGAAACACGGTCTTATTTGTACAGAATTGGGGATGGAAGCTTCCTAGACCTTCTTCTTCTAGCACACTTATGGGACACAGTGAAGGATCTGTCTTAAAATACTTTATTTGGGAAAGAAACCTGAGGTGAAATATTAAGAGTCCACTAAGGCTGTAAGAAGCTGCTTGAGACTAATACCATAAAGAAACCAGGTACGGATGAGTGGATGTTGGAGGCTTGAAAGTGATATAAAGACCGGGATATTTCTCAACAGAAAAGAGAAACGTTATATGGTGTGGTGTTGTTCTTATCACTTCATAAGGATTGTACTGCCCAGCAGCCCGTCCTGGGCAGGAACCTGTTACGCTTGACAAATTGTAAATAAATACGCAGAGATGATCTCAAAATTAAATAGATGAGTGTCGGAGGACTGGCTGAACAGGTCCTGCTGGGCTGTCGCACGGGTCAGGCAGTACCGTTCTCCAGCAAGTTACCCTGTAGCTGCAGTTCAGAGCGCTCAGAACAGTTGACCGACTATTCGAGCCGTTGCACTGAGCCCTGTACGCAGAAGCTTGTGCTGCTGTGATTCACCCAATAAGCTATAGCAATGTCTGCATCCTTAGTGGAGTGACTGTGCGCTCGGGAGGTGTCCTGGGGAGTACAATGGTTTCTAAACCAATATGTTTGTAAACGAATACATGCAGAATTATCTGATTTGAAGGAGCCATGGAGGGGTTCTAACTCTTCATTTCAAGACCTCCTGGCAACACTGGGGAAGGCAGAATTGTGGCAGTTTCCTCTCCCCCTGCCCAGCAAGCACCCTTTCTGCTTAATCCTGGGGCTTTGACCAGTTTGGTGCTTTATCACACAAATGGAGCGACTGCACAGGATTTCTCAATGCAATTAAAGTCGAATTCCAGTATTACAGGATAATGGGGATTTCATTGTCTTGCCCAAAGCTTAATTATTTGCACAATTACAAGGGTTTGTGTAATTTATTATTGCAATGTAAAATTAAAACCAATACTAGAGAGAATTTTGTTCATGCACCCTGTATTTACTGATGTTTCCCCATCATTATTCACAGTATAAATTGGTCCGTTTGCTTCTTTGTATCTCACTGTTCCTGATGTGATAAAATGAAACAAAGACAAATTAAGAGCTGTATCTATGGATTTCCTTGATCTTACTTATTTATTTTTAAAATACAGATTTAGTAAATATTTGAACTTTTTGTTATTTAATTCAGTGACTGTTTATGACAACATTTTTAGCTTTATTAAAAGGCACTTAATGAGAAGCTTGCATTCATGCTAAATTTGCATGAAAGGACGGGAGCTCTGATTTAATTTTAGGATACGTTTCATAAGTGCTAATAGCTTAACAACTTGTCTCCAGTCAGGAGTTACACCCTGAAGAGCTCAGGCCACTGCTGGATGGCTTGAATCATTAATAAGTCTATCCTTAAATGTGTTGTTTTTTCTCGCTGCTCTTTGGTAATAGCTAGTTAAGAGTAATGGGAACTCCATGCATAATGTAACTCTTAGACCCATTATTGAGAAATGGGAGCTGGATGCTTTCATTTAGGAGACAGCAGAACCAAACATTTAAAAAAGATTTCCTGGATAGTTCTATTGTGGCTTTTTATTCTTCCCTGAGTTTGCCTTTATTTTGTTGGACGCATCAGCATCTCTATTCATGCAGTTTTTTGGATAGCCTCATCTGATACTAGGCTGCTTTGCTGTAGAGTTAACAGAGCTTTATACTTTGACGTTGCAGAGACCACAAAAATGTTCCATATGCAGTGGTGGTAAAGATAGATAATTACGGGGTAAATGTCACTCGTGGTTAACACCTCATGGCCACTGCATGTGTATTTCTGTTATGTAACTGCCAGGAATGAATTTTACGAGTCCTGGAGCTATTATTTTTTATGTTTAGAGATGATAAAAGATTTTCTGGTTTGCAAAAAAAAGAGGAAAAAAAGCAGGAGGAAAGAAAGGAGGAAGGAAGCAGGTAGCTGTGACACTGTTAAGAAAATCAAGGCTCATATTGATGAAATCTCAAGACAGCAAGGCATTGAGTAAAGACTTAACTGGACAGGCCAGGTCTGTGCCTCCAGTTAAACCTGCCAGCCTATATGTGGGCAATGGAGTGGGAGACGTAAATATCTGCAGCTTATATTGTCTTCAGAGTGCTCTGCTGAGCGCTCAGCACTTTTGGAAACCAGGCCACATATGTGATCCTCTACAATTTTTTAAAAATTCCTGACTTTTGATCCCTATAATAATTTCTAAATGGGAATTAGACTTGCATTCCCATGAAAACCAAGTAGATCTTGTGAAGATAAAAGGGTTTTCTCTTTGTATTGGAAAATGAATGCAAAAATATCTTGTACTTTGTGCTTTATATAAATTCATTTCATATCGATTTACTACCGCTATGCTGTGCTCACAGGGTGCAAAACGAAATGTTAAATCGAAAGTGTAAGTTATTCTGTTCTACGATTTCTTGAAGTTACAAAATAATACTTAATCCCTTTTCTGGGCACATGCTAGTGCTCAAGATATAAAGAAGTTGTACAATGACACATAACAATTATTTGGCATTTATTTCTTTGAAAATTTTGCTTTATCCATTTTGCTTTCAGTCAAGAAAACAGGATTTTATAAAATTATAACAACTGTGTCATGAATGGTTGTAAATACTAAGCAACTCAGACTGCTTTTCTGTCTTTTGCAGATTCACAGGCAGGTATGGACCTAAGTAATTCTCAGGAACAGCCCATGGCTGCAGGTATTGTGCTGTTCAAGTTATGTTTTTTCAGTCTCTTTTGAAGATTTTATATTTAAATGGAGAAAAACATATGTATTGCAGCTTGTTTATATTCCTGGGACACTGAATAGCACAGTCACAAATACAAAGATGGGCATTAAAGGCAAACAGTAAATTCTAGAATTGAAGTAAAACTGTGAAAGTTCAATATAACATTGGAAAATGATACTAAAGGGAAAAAAGACTGTGTAGTAGGAAAGGAAATGTTTTCAGAAAAAAGCTGGAAGTTTTGATTAGGGAAGCAAGAATAATGTGATTATTTTGGTTGACTGCTTTTCTGAAAATACAAAACCAAACCTCTTGTGTGAGTTGGACAAGTGTTTCACTTGTTAATCAAAAAATAAAACTATTTTTCAGATGTAATGTAATATTTAGGTTGAGAAGGATTGTCTTTTTTACTATCCAACCGCTAATAAGTTAAACAATTTTAACAGCAATTTCACAGTCTTACTATGAACTTCAAAAATTCACAGGATTGTTGAAAGAAAACACTGTCAGTTTTTTTAACAAAATACTGATCTGAAATTTACAGAAATATGCATAATGTTGAGTTAGTCTGTATTATGGGTTTTGTGAAAGAGGCTTTATTTGAAAAACTTCACCCAAATACATTTCACTGTAGTTAAACATTTGGCTTTATTTCAGAGAAGAGAGGCTTGGATTTCTGGGATGTACTGCTGCCACAGCGATCAGCAGAAAACTGATAATGTTGATGTTTAAAAAGACATACGTGAAATAAGCAGAGAAGTGCAACTGGGTTCAAAGAGGTTTCTGATTAAACGTGCCTGAGCAGTTTCCTGGCCTGGGGCCAGGATGATTAATATTTTGCCCAAATGAACAAAGTAGAGCTGTGATTCCTTTTCCATGCTCTGAAGAGCTTGCTTGCTTACCTGCTAGCAGCAGTTGTCAGAATACATATGATATATGGAGTTACACATGCTGGATTTTATTCCTGCTTTGTTTTCATTTAGAACAACCTGAAGAATAGTTAAATCTGAGCAAAAGCTTAAGACTTCATTAAAGGTGTGTACTATGCGTGAGAGTTTGTATATGACTTTGGGAAGCAAATCCATTCAACCAAACTGCAGCTAATGCATCTATAGGAAAAACATTGTGGGCATTGTGAGCAGTATTGGGAGTTTGCAGATACTTTGAGGTAATTGCCTGGAAATATTCTTGAAGCATTAATAGCTAGTTATTGGTGGCTTTTTGTTTTTCAGAAGGACGTGAGGCTTTGACAGACTGTAATCTGAACAAATCCCAGGAAATGGAAAGTATGGATAATGTGGAAGATATGAAGGAACACAACCAGTCTAATGAAGAAGCAGGAGGTAAAGTGGAGATTGGATTCTGAAAAATAAATTCTATTTTGTCTTTTTATTCATCTGATTATGCTATGAGAGTGATTAGAAAGTTTATTCTGGATCATGGCTCTGGTTTTCCTGCATGTCTGTTAAAGGAATAGCGATACAATTTTAGAACATTTCAACATGCTCTAAAGGAGGAGCAACTGTTTTCCATCATGTGCATTTTATAAAGGTCACTTTTGCAGGATCTATGAAATATGGATAGCAAGATAAAAAAGCATGTGCATATGGTGAGCTCTTTTAATGTGTGTTGTAGAATACAAATTTTTAAAAGTAGTTTGCATATGACAAATGTGTGTGTTAGGACTGCACTTTTTACTAATGCTGTTCACCTACTCTCATATCTGAAAAACAACTTGGCAATTTTTTTTTTGGGGGGGGGAAGAAAGGACAAGGTACCCCAAATTTATAGGACAACTCAGCCCTGTAAAATTTAAAACCGTAGCAGTAATCCTTTACTTTAAACTGTGGGTGAACAGAAGGTTGGTCAGTTTACCATGTTTGTTGTTAAATTTGAACAGTAAACCCTTCCTATACAACTCTGACAGAAGACACAGGTATGAATAAAATATTAAAGCAATATATACTAATTTTTGTTTAAGAGGTCCTACATAAATGCATATTTCTGTGTATCTTTAAAAACTGGTAGGCCCTCTTCACTTAACAGACAAAAGATAAAAGAAGCAGCTCCTGGGCTCAACAGTCTTAGAGTCCCTCAGAGTTCACGATTTGTATATGTGTACATGACATCGATGCAGAGCAAGAGACAGAATTTCTTCCTTGATGCAGAAGCTCATAAAATGAAATCACAGCATTAATAAACATTCCTGCCAGTGAGCTGAGCCTGTTCATTTATGCCAGTTCTCAACCACAAACAGTGAAAAATGCTACCTGGTAAAGGATGTGGTATACATATAGTGGGGAAAAGACATACATTGTTTTACCAGTTTCATGTTGCTTTTCAAGTACTGCATGTCCATGGCAGTACAGCCGTGTCGAGACAAATTATGTTTGTGGCTTTGGTTAGTAGTTTTGAGGTAGCATTTACGCATTGCATGAATCAAGTAAATCACTAAAGAATTGTCTCAGTTTTGGTTGCCCAAGTAGCCTTGGTTGTTCCCTGTAAAAAATATGTGATTTATTTTTTTTTTTGGACTAAAATGAAATGTTATGAGGTTAAACTTTTGCATTATTAGAGATTAAACCAACATAAAACACTCAAGGGGGTGCTGCACTAGCAAAAGAGCCCACGAGGAGGGTGAAATTAATCTCACTTAGGTATCTACAGCACTGCTGTTTGTTTGGAACTGTAGTGGTATCTGGCCTTTCTTGACAGTCAATGGAGAGAGAGCACGTGGATTTTCTAACCAAATTTGGGTGTCTGATTTAAGACGAAATGCCTCGTGTCCCTAAAGCTTGGTCTTAAGTTCTGCTCTGCTTACCCTAAAAAGAGAAGTTTAATGTTTTTATCCACAGAACATGGAAGGCCTGAGCCTTGTCTACATCCAAGGCATCTGATTTCTCTTTTAGATCCCACAGCACATAAAATATTCACAGCCATGTTCCAGCAATTTTCTATCCCTTATGCCATTTCCACTCGTGCTAGCTTCTGCTTTCCCAGTGTCTGTGCCCTTCGCTCCTCCTTGTCCCTACGCTGTGGATACGGGAAGCCCGCTTTCTTTCACAAACCCCCCAATATTGACCGTACAAGAGGAATTGCTCTAGCTTCTCCCCACCTTCCCATTCCAGGAGCCCTGTCTATTTCGCTGGCATGCGCAGCGTCATGGCATCAAGCAAGTCTTTATTCCATTCCTTGACTGTCCTGTGCCTTTCAGCTTCAGCACCATTTCTCAGGCTCTCTTACATACATGTAAGTCAGGTGCAACTTAAAGACTTGTGAGAGAATGTTTATATTGATACTGCTCTTATATACCATTCATTTTTTATATTGCTGCTGATCTCTTAAAGTCTCTTTTAAATTAGTTCTGGAATGCAAATCCTGAAAACTTACATCTCAAAGATAATGCTATAACTATCAATAAAACATCAGGTCACTCTCTGATGGACTCCCTTACCATTAGAGCATTCATTCCTTCTAAAGTGAGTATGAACCTACTCCGTACCACAGTGCTCTATTCTTTGATTCTCACCACAGGAATAAAGAGATGATTGCTAGGGGAAAGCTGTTTTAAATGTACAAAAAAAGATAGCAACAGTATCTCAGTGTAAAATGGCACAAAATAAAATATATATATTGTGTTTACTTCATTGCTTCACATATAGTTCTCTACAGTCATTCTGATACCGGAAGCGCAATAAATCTTAAATATGTAAGCACGCTGTGCTAGGACTTTAGGCTGTGCGACTGTCAGTAGGTGCATTTAAATGTCTTCCTAACAGCGCCAGTTCAGTTGTTGTTGGGTACTAAAATTCAGAAATAATCTTAGCTTTCATGTCATGCCTACTATATAAATTGCAGATCAACAGTGGCAGCTACGTTAGCCACTGAGCAGTCCTTGTGGGTCAATAACTATCTGTCTTACTTCTAGATAAGTGAAACCACATTCTGACAGTGCTGCCTTGGTGGGAGTATTATCGTGCGGGGATCACTAACCCTGGTAAAAATGAATATATAGTATTCTCCAGAATCACAGAATAGAAATATTGTCAGTATCGGTGCTGGCTCTTGGGAAATGGACTGTGTCCTCCCTACACCTGAAAAGTCTTTCTGTTTAAAGAAGAAGAAGAAAAAAAAAGCTCTATTTGGCACTTTTCCAGGTGTGGTCACTAATGCCCTCATTGCATATCAAATTTAAAGAGAAATAATTTGTGTGGTTCTCGTAAGCATTAATCGTGGTATTCGTGATCCACCCCTTTTGTGAGGGAGCAATTCCACTTCAGTATCTTCACAATTCATTGATGATGATAGTCTGCATCGCACAAATCTCTCCTTTTTTTGTCCTGAAGCCCTGCATGATCCATGCCCACAGGGTTTGTTCCATCTGCTGAGGGCCATCATAAGAACATGAGGCCACTGACTCATAGAGTGAGATCAAGCATTTGATAGCCCACTTTCCACTGCCTTAATAAGTCTATAACGTGTTTTCCTTCAGTACAATTATGTCTGTTTTTTCCATGTTTCATCAAGCATTCATAGTAAGTAGTAATCTTCCAGTTTCGTGGACTATACAGTTTTTGTGAATCTTGCATTATTAATGGGTCACACTCTAAATACATCATGGGGACTTATTTTGAGACTTTGAGAAGAGGTTGGAGCCTGGTCAAATCTAGATGTTGTCTAACTCTAGTCTGGTGGAGCCTTTTATGCTAGCTCTGCAGAAAGCGGTTCTGTGATCCTTTCAAAAGGCTACAGAAACTTCATCAAGGCACTAAGTAAACTGGGGTATAGGGCTGAAATGTCATCACAACCCATCCTCTTTTCGTATAAGAAAATCCACTTTTTCAGGAAACAGTTCCATATTCATACTTCTCCGAGCACATGCAAACGCACTGGCTGATGTGTTGTTCATTCTGCCTGTGTTATAGCTGATGGAGGCGACCAATTCGTGTCCTATTATACACCCCTTTTAAAAGGGCTTCAGCTATGATGATTGCTAAGTATGGGGCAAACAATCAGGCAGAAGGCGATAGTAATATGTTAATTAAAAGCTTGATGGAGAACAAGAAAAAAAAAAAGAAAGAAAAAACCTTTTTTTGCCTCAAGGGAATGGAAGCTGCATGCTGTGGTGCACATGGTGTATGCTTGCCTGCAACCATAAAAATACGCCGTTCCCATGGTGCTTCCTGTATCTAGTCTGAAAAGAGACAAGCAATGAGGCAGATAGGGGAGGAGGCACTTAATTTCCCTTGTTTCTTTGTGCGCCCCCAACAGTGTTACTTTTGGTGGCCAAAGTTGAAGCGTCCTTAATTTAAAAATTAAATAAAAAAAGCCACATTCTTTCCTATGGGAGTCACGGGCAAGCACAAGTGTTTAAATATGTCTTCATTCCCTCATCTGTTGAGGCAGACAACTTTTTGGGTGTTATGAATGTTAGCTAGCTTTCATGGTTGTGAAATAAAAAGAAATAGAAGCCACATTTGCGGTTTATGGATGCTAATTGCTGCTGCATTTAGGTGTGTGAAAGGGGGCGGTTAAAAGGCTGGAGTGAGACAGGAGAGGATGACAAACCCTCGCTTAGGCGCATACTGAGGTTCCAGTGGTGCTGCTAGCACACGCACTTATCTGCTTGAAAAGGAAGTGCCGTTTTTTATCAGAATATTACATCTCCCAAGCCCAGATCGAGCCCTACCGCTCATGGGACTCAGGGGTTATCTCACAACATCAGCAGCACTGTGCTGCAGAAGTTCACTTAACAGGGGATTTCTGTAAGTGTTAAAACCAGGCAAGGAGTCTGTACTGCTTAACTGTGTCAGGTCTCTCTGCTCTGGTGGCTACGCATGAACTGAAAGTCGCATCTGAGTGTTATCAACAAAAGATCCTCTTGACTTTGTTTTAGCTCTACAGTACTGTACTGTCAGCGGCAGGGAAGCTGCCAAGCACGTTCAGTGACATCAACACAGCCAGTTGTGTCACCACAGCCTGCAATGATTGACATCAGCTTGGACTAGCCTGCACAATGGGTGGCCCAGAGCACCCAGGGCTGATACAGAAACTCTGATATTCCGATTGCCTTGAAATAATTAGAAAAGTGCAGCTATTTCTTATTCTAATTAACCCATAATAGCAGAAAATAGAAGTAGCTTTTGAGATACCCTGACTGTGGGTGTAAGCTATCAGACAAGACAACGTCTGGAAGGAGAATGGATGCACAGAGTTATTCAACAGATGATGGACTCCTTTCTGTAACTTTTAAAACTGCATTTTTCTTCAGTTGTGCTACAATGTGCATCTTGGTTTCATATAAAAGAACTCCTTGGAATTAAAGGTGGGAGAAATACTTATTCCTTTGGCAATGAAATAAAATCTAGTCCAGGGCAGATGAGTTGTGGTGTGTTCAACCCCCTGCAGGAAATAAGTGAAAATGAATAAAACGGCCCTAGGAACTCAAATCACATGTCATTGTAGAAAATAATCCATTTTTAGAAATATGGGTTGGTGGAAAGGAAATCAGTTAATTAAGATGACTCACGTTTTGCCCCCAAACTAGGCTGTTCATTTGGCACAAAATGTGTGAGTTTAAGGGGCAGGTTTACTACTGTTTGTGCTGCTGGAAAGGTATCGGAAAGCAGAAATAAATCCACAAGGGTCGAAACGTCGCTAAAATGCAGCGAATAGTTCCATGAGCGTTGGAACTGATGAAGCTCAGTTTCCAGTGGGGTTGTGTCTTGTCGCTGGCTGACTTTTAATTGAATTATGCAAAGTTTGCATCATGTGCTAGATGCCACGTTTTACTTCTGGTACTTCAGGCTAGCTTTGCCGTATTCTCAACACCGTCTCCCATCACTCTGCATTCAAGTGCTCCAGTTCTTGTTTCTGTTTTTGTTCATTCTACTGCTCTGCAGGAGCTGTTATGAACTTTGTTTATTTCAGAGCTCAATTCCATATATCCTTGTTGAATAGTCTGTGGCTGCACCTCACCTGCCAAGTGTGCCAGACACAGCGGCCGTTTCTGCTGATGCAGGAGCACCACCTCCAGGAGTGGTTCTGAGAGATGTGAGTACTCCTGGGCTGTCTGTTGAACCAGCCCGCTTGTCAGAAGAGAGTAATTCGGAGAAGCCTTCCCCTCTGCCAGATAGGATTGGATTTGGTGTACGTGTCTGAATGTGACTAAGGGAACACAGAGTGGATGCATACGCTGCTATAGAAGACCAGGCTAAAAGTGAAACACAATAATTTAATTATGAAAACCTCAATTTGGAGAAAACGTACTTGTAATCTAAAATTCAAGTCTTGGAATGTAGATTATTTACTACTGGAATTTTTTTTATAGTCAAGTCAAATCAATACACAAATCAATACACTTAGTTTTGTGAAGGTTATGGTGTTCAAGGATTTTGAGCAACATCTTAACCAAGCTCCTGTCTTCAGTTCATAGGTGTTAAAATTCCATTGATATTTATCATGTATTTCCGTCTTCTTCATATTATATTGTATTTTCTCTTCATATTCTATTTTTTCTAGTCTAAAACAGAGAAGTGTATTGTATTGTAAGAAAGACTTTTGGGAGAAGAATTAAAAAAGGCTAAATGAAACTACACTTTCAACTTCTCAGATTTGAAGTTCATTTGAAAAAGCAGTTGACCAGAGCCCATCATGCCTGAGTGGTCGTATTAGTAATAGGTCCCTTGATATAACTAATGAAGGCGATTATCTGAATTTAACATGTGGCCTTTTTCAGTCTGACTGTTAGGTCCAGATGTTCTCTGATTAACTGTCTAATTGAAGTCTGATTTAACGGTTGTGATTGTATCTGGCTTTCTGGACTTTAGGAATTGTAATTTTATAAATGTTTTCTATGTGATGTTATCTTAACAGTAACAGAAGTGAAGAACTTGTGCAGTTTCATCTTTTTCTGTGTTTTTTTTTTTTAAGAGGGAGATGTAAGATTTGAAAGGATAATGTTAACAGGTGTCACAAATGAAACAAAATTCATCTGGGACAGGGTTTGGAAAATCTGGGCACTGTAGGCCCAGGGATGTGGGATGGTGTTCCCTCTGATCCTCTGTGCTGCTGTGCAGCACTGGGGATATAGGCAGTTGAGGAAGAATGGCAAGCTATTGACACTTTTTTAATAATAAAAAAAAATTAAAACCTTGTGATAGTTTTACCATAGTTTTCTAGCCCCTAGTCATATTGTCTCAGGTAATAACATTCTGCTTCCCCAAATTGTGTTTGTAGTTTCAGTTAAATGCATTATTTTTCATTTCCTTCCCTAAAACATGGCCTGGTGTTGCTCTGCAGTCGTCCTGTTTAACTCCAGCTTTGGTAGCACTCAGTTTTGGATAACATTTTTCCATTATCACCATTTCTGTTAGTATAACTAACATATTTTGGAAATCTTTTGAATGAAAGATTATTATTAGGCAGAAATTGTTAATAGATGGGAAATACCAGGTATGAAATTATAGATTTACACAGGAATATACAACTTTATAAGAAAAATCCTTTAATTTGAATGAGATGCTTTAACCAGTTACGTAAATCAAGTTTCCTGGCTTACATGAGCTTGGAGATGATGTGTGTTGTTTGATTTTTTGTTGTTGTTGCAATTAATTGTACCACTAGATAAATTATACTGTGTTTCAATGATGGAAAGACACTGGTATTAATGAAGTAGCAAGTACACATCCGAGTGCTTGGAAAATGATGCCTGTTTGGTTTGGGTTTTTTTTCCAGCTCTCAATGCTGCATTTCAATTTGATTTGTTTCTATTTTTGTTTCAAGTCACAATAAAAACAAGGAAACTCATTACCATAGAGCACGCACTCCACAAAGGGGAATTATGAAAGTTTCTCTCCTATTTTTAGAAGTGAAATTTCCACCAGGTGCATACCACACTGGTTCATTTAGGAATTACCACTTAAGTATGCTTTATAGAGTATCTGAACGAAATAGATGCTTGGGTTTTGTGCAAAAACAAACGGTGAACAACAGTACTAAGAAAATACTGGAAGACACAATGATAAGGTAAAGCCAGTATGTCCAAGTAATAATTTTTAGTAAGTCAAGGAAGTGAAATCTGTGGATTTCCAGTGCATTGTAGAGTGGAAGTACTGTATGCAGTACTTGGGATTTGTAGGGCAGAAGAATCTGCTTTGGCCTGTAGCGACACAAAAAGGGCACCTCCGCTCTGGGGACACCTGAGTGGGACAAGTCCAGCGGTGTACGGGCTGTGTGAGGGAGTACTTGTTTATTGCAACTACGTCTTCATTACCATTGCTGTTGCTGCCACTGCTGTCTAGCTGAAAGCTGATCTGCTTCGAGGTGATTGCTTCTTCCTTTGTTGTCAAACAATGATCTCATAAAAGCATCGCTGCTGTTGTGAAAAAGGGAGCTTATCACTGGAGTCAGTGGAATAAACAAAGCCAAATGGGGCCAAAAATTCTTGAACTCCTTTCCCTTCCCTACAATTGGTATCTGCAGTGGTGTAGGCGCCAGACATGGAGAAAAGTTGCTTCATGTCTGACTGTCGGCTCTACTAAAAAAGACATAAAATCTCATGTTGTTATTGTGTAACTTCATGTTTTATAATTTCCCATTACATATAGTCTCCACATTTTCAATATATACATGTATGTCATGTGAAATTGTTTTCTTCTAGTTATTTAAGGAAAAAAGCTTAGATATAGCATTGTTTTTTTTTTCCAGTTTACAATTTTGATGGGATGTACTGCAAAGCTCTCTTTATTCATTAAGGAATAGGGGTGTTTTTTGCTTCATGACATATCTTCCCCCACAGTGCGTTAATTCCGTTGTAGAGGTGTTTTTCATAAACATGCAGGATAGTGACTTCAATTTGAAAACTCTGCTGACTTTCTGAGTTTCACCACGTATGTCTGTTCTGTTTCAAGCTGGTTTAGGTAAAGGAATCTCGCATTCTGGGAGGGGACCAACTCTAGCATGTGTACACTCGGTTTTCATTTTATACTGCTATTTCTGGGAACAATTTGTGGAGATAATGGTAATGAATCATCAGTTAATACCTGTCAAATCCAGGTAGTCACAAGAATCCTTCAATACGCACACGTATAGACTCCCTTCTTGTTCTTCAGCATCTGAATCCTATTAACAGCTGTCAAAACCTGGTAAACTATTTATATGCTTTCACAATTTGTTTAATTGGATAGTTAGGAAATGGCATACAAGAAAAGCTTTTCTTTTTTCTTTTTTTTTTTTTCCTTTAGTCTGGCTGAACATCTGTAGCATTAGGGGCTCATTATCTCTGAATTGGCATAGCAAATCAGCAGCATCATTAAAATGCCACATTAAGATGATTAAGTTTCTTTGTTATCCAGTTGACTTTTTGCATGTGCTGAGGATTTCATGATTATGACCCCACTCCTTGTAAAACACTTGAGCAACATCACCCTTTTGTGCCGTTGTCTTTAATAGCTTCTGGTTTTTATTCTTTGTGCTTTTCATAACACTGCTGGCAAACTTTGCTTAACAACAGTACAAAACTTACATTCCTTTCTCTATATTTGATGCCAAGGTCTCGGATTAAATATAGTAATTTGGGGGTTTTCCTTCAGAGACTTCCTCCTAGAGAGGATAGCTAAGATAACACTCTAGCTTGTCCTAATTGTTTGCTGCTATTGACTTCTTTTTTTATTCATGCATTTTATAGAACATATGCAAGCACTGTTCATGTGGTGACTCAGTCTGAAGTTGCCACCACAGCTTTATTTTGGATTTTTTCCAGAACCCATTGTTTTTACAGTGTTTCAGGTGAAACAAAAATATTACTCTGGAGTACGTCTTTCATCTTGTAATCATCTCCCCAGGAAATGAAACCATGTGCATCAGCCTTAACGCATCACACTGGTACTTTGTTGTGTAAAATCTACAACATTTTTTTCTGCAGTGTATATTACCTTCATGAACTGCCTCAAGAAAAATAGTTACCTGGGTTGGACACCATGAATGTTTTTTTCCTCTTACAACCTCTCTGCTTTCCTAAGCACTTCTTTTTTTTTGACTGGGGGAACTTTGTTAGTGTTGTTAGGGATAATTGTGTTTTTCCTCGGCTAAATTTCCCTTTTCTACTTGAAGTTACAGCCACCTTCCTCTTGGTTCAGTTGGACCAGCCCGGAAACTCCCTAATTGCATTAAAATACGTTGATATGATTTTTAAGTGACAGATACAACCCTTCCACACAGCTGCCAATCTCCTGATCTCACAGTATTCCCAAGTGCCAAAGCTTGCTTCTGTATTGCTGTCAGGAAGGCAGGGGAGACTCCATAAACAATAACAGGTGTGTTAGGACAGAAAAATTCCAACCCTTCTAACATTTCTTTGCTTAAAAAAAGACTCTTTCCTTCTGCTGTCTGTTGTTCTCAGTCATCAGAAGGTTATTTTTTCCGTTGAGGTTCTTCAGATGCCCACATGCAAACTGAAGAGCACTCGGGCTTTGGTGGGGTATCATCGACAGCTGGAGCGGCGGTGGTGTGTGTTGGGGGGAGGCGATGGTGGAAAAGCCTTGATCAGAACTCAGCTGTGTCCTTCTCTGCTGCTATAAGCGAATGCAAGTATTGCAAGCAGTCAGCATGCAATGTGGAAAATGCAGAGGTAATTATTTTCCTCAGTGGAACGACAGGATGGCTTGCCCAGTTTGTGCCAGTCAGCAAGTGCTTGCTATGGGGAACTCAAACCAGCGTTCTTGCTATGCTTCATGAACACTGGCATAGCTCTGTAAAAGAGTGAAAAGCTGTGAGCCATGAACTTGTGGTGAGAAACAGTAGAAAACGGTAGAGAAGTCTTCTCAGTTGGAGGTTACAACTAGTCCTCCACTGCTAAGCAATCGCATTTGATGCAGACGAAAGGTGAGACGTTAAGTAGAAAGTGGGAATTGAAATTGTTTCTGAAAGTACCAGCAAGGTGCAGCTGCAATGTGTACTTCCTTTTACCATGCTGTGCAGGATGTAGCAAATTATTTTGGAACTGTCTTGTTTTGAGAGGGGGGAAAAATCAACCAACTAACCAAAAAACCTTTTTTTTTTTTTTTTTTTTTTTTGGGAAAAGAGATTCTGTTGAAAGCTACTTTCAGCAACTGGCAATATTTTTTCCTTAGAGTGATGGAAATGGATGCATAAATTAATTTTGAAGGAGCCTTGATAGCAGGATCACCCTCGCACCCTCAGACATGAAGCTGACAGCAGAAGGTACCTGCAGAGGAAACCCTGTTTCAGTGGAAGTAGGAATCCCCAGGGTGTGAAGCAGAGCTAGTACTGAAGAAGGTGCAGAGAAAAATGGCCCATTTGTAGGTGAATCCAGACCTCCCGGTCAGACCCTCTGAGCAAACCCCCAAACCTGTGTGAGCTCTTCTGGGATCAGGGCAGTCAGTCCCACTACCAAACGCTAAAAAAACATCTAGGGTAGGGGGATAAAACCACACAATATGGGGGGAAAAGCCATCCTTCTGTGAATATCATCATCTAAAGAGAGCACCAAGGGGAATGTCAAGAGTTTTCCACACTACCGTGGATTCTTGCATGGGAGGAAGAAATTATCACCCACATGTTTCTTCCACCTCACTTCAACCCAAAGTAAGATAGATTTGCTGGGGTTAGGGCAAACATTTAGGATAGAGGAGTGATTTTATCGCTAAAATATAGTTGAAAATTTTGATTTCATTAAAGTACTTGTTGCCAGATCTTTATTTTTTTAGTGCCGCTTTTATGTTGCCACCTCATTTTTGCTGTCACCCATTGTTTGTTCTCGGCATTTGATGTGGTTTATTACTCAGAACCAGAGCTAATACATATTCAGCAGTCCATGTTCTGTACTTTGGAGAAAGGACAAGTGATTTTAACTGTCTAACCCTCGGTTTGAGAGAGGAGCAGGTGGCCATGAGAACAATACTTTCAAACAGGAAACTATGTATTTTATCTCTTAGTGCTTTTCTATTGCACTCATTTAAGGCAATGTCTTTGGTTTTCTCTGGACATGGCTTCAGGTCCAGGATCCTATTCAAAGGCCATGTATGCTGATCTTCATGAGTCTTTGGGTTCTTTGCTACACACTTGCAATAGGACTTCGGACAAATCTTTTAATGTTTCTGGGATACATTTATTTATCAGGAAGTCTTTACACTGCCTCTGCTAGTTTTGCTCACATAGTAACCTTACGGTACAGGTACCAAGATTATTGGATGCTCCCCACACATGTGAGATCTTTGGATAAAAATTGTAATTTGCAAGTGAAAATTAGGATTATTGATTAGGATTTCCTGATGAAAATCTATACCATGCGAGCACTGGAAGTCTTGTACTGGATCAGATGTATTTCTTGGGCATGTTTCAAGCACCAGAGATTCCACAGGGAGATACAAGTATCCTTTTTAATTTGTGTCTTTCTGTATTTCCAATTCACAGGACAGCCTGAAACACTAATTTCTATAGGCTAATTGTGAGTTGTGAGAATAAATATTTTCTTTTGAATCCTGAATAGTACCCTGTAACTGCAGGAGACGTTTGTACTGTATTATACTTTATAATCTGTAGAAGGAAATTATCTATCAAAGGTAATTAATAGGCAGGTCAATATTTTTAAAGGTTATCTCACTGTATCGCTAAGTGTATATGACCAATGAAGCTTCATGTCTCAACTGCATTTCTGCATCTTTAGGTGTTGAAGTAAAGCTTTTAGGAAGATTGATAATGTAATTTTATGTAATTTTTGGTGATTTTTTTCCTAAGATACTTCATTGTGCCTAAGATGAGCATTTTTTCACTTTTATGCTTTGTTTTACCTGCAGATGATGTGGTTAAAGTGAAAGGTGAATACAGTGAAAGAGAGGAGAGTGCTTTAAATTCAGAGCCTATGGAAAACGCAGAAGAATCTGAAATGCCTTACGCCTATCCCAGAGAATATAATGAATACGAAAGCATTAAACTGGAAAGACATTCTGGTTCATATGACAACGTCAGGCCAGCTAGTGGAAAAATGAATTGTGATATCTGTGGATTAGCCTGCATTAGCCTCAATGTCTTGATGGTTCATAAGCGTAGCCACACTGGTAAATATCCCTATATTATTCTTGTAAGAGCTGAATTCTGAAAGGATAATAATTTATAATCTAGACTTATTTTTAAAAAAGGATACCAAAATCCAGACTTCCTTGTTCAGTCCTTGACACCACGTGATCCCTAGCAAGTTGCTCACTTTTCTGTGCCTCACTTTACCCACCTTTCTTCTTATCAGGATTGAATGTTAGTAAAAGCATGTTTGTGAGGCATTTTAAGAATTTTGGATGAAAGGCACTATGTCATTTAAGTATATCAGGCACAAACCACAAGTTAGATGGGTTTTGTGCTGCCATTTCCAGCCTGTATATGTATTTCTCTTTGTGCTATACTTTGGCAACAAACAAATAAGCATCTTAGGTTTTGACCTGCAGTAAGATAAGACTTTTTTTTTTTTTTTTGTAAAAATTGCTAGCTTGTTGGAATCAGCCTCCGCCAGAACACTTATGTCCATGGAAAAACTGTACAGTGTTTTCCATAGTCGTACATACGTTACAAGAAGCTCTGACACCAGAGCTGCATGTAACTCCCACTGAAGTCAACGGAAAGGCTGTGTGTGTTTCTATAGAAAGAAATTAATCCAGTATCTCATTCTTTCCTCTTCCAAAAAGGAAAGGTATGAGGATAGCATGATACCCACGTAACCATTAAATGTCCTTTTTTGTATGTCATTTTAAGGTGAACGGCCATTCCAGTGTAATCAGTGCGGAGCTTCCTTTACTCAGAAGGGTAACCTCCTCCGCCACATTAAACTACACACAGGGGAAAAACCTTTTAAATGTCATCTTTGCAGTTATGCCTGCCAAAGGAGGGATGCGCTAACAGGTCACTTAAGGACACATTCTGGTAAGTGACTTCAAAGACACTTCATGTGTTTTACATGTGTGTCACTAGGACACTAGGCGTGGAAAATAGAGAGTCAGTCAGCAAAGTTTGCTCAGCCGGTCTAGTTTTGAAGAGTCAACAAATAGCAGTGACCACTTACTCTGCCTGCTGTGCTGATGGAACCATCTTGGGAGTCATCTCCGCTCTTAATGCAGAAAGAAGGCACAGGGAAACCCATTGTCACAGCTGCGTGCTGTGAGAAACAGCCAGCCTCGATACCCGCTTGCACAAAATAACTCCTTGGTATTTTCCAATGAGCGGAACAATGCCAGCAAGCTCTGAACTTGAGAAGTTGCACGAAGACATGCTTTGCTGAGACTTCCTTCCGTTCCTATCCTGAGCTGCTGGGATAGCTCTAGGAGCATAATCCAGGACAGCACTGCTCTATCACCAGTTAACACCTCGCTGTTGTGTAGTGCCTTTCATCTGAAGGTCTTAACATGCTCAACAAATGGCAGTGGTTTTTCTCAAGACTGTTAGGGTGTTCCATCCATTTGATAGATGGGAGAAATGGAGGCACAGAGCTGAGGTGACTTGAATAACAAGCCAGGTATAAATGGATTAATCGTAGTTCCCCCGGTTCTACAAGAGCCAAGTTGTGCTTACCCTTTGATTTGTGTATATCCTGTGGTACACAGGGGCCTAGAAAGAAAACATTTATTCTGGATGATAGACGTTATCTCTGCACTGCACTTTACAGAAAAAAAAAGTTCAACCTCACAAAGAATCAAAGTAAAAACTGAGATTATCTGACATGGATAAATGAGATTCTGATTTCATCAAGACCCAGCACAGTGGTGGTGACTGTCCCCCACCAGCACAATGCTAAAAACATCATGCTTGAGACTCATCGTGTGGTTATTGTGACTGAAGTTTTAAGAGCTGGCTTATTAAACAGTATAACAAAAATCTCTTCAAATGAATCACATAAATAAGTGAACAATTGCATTAGCAGTAGGGAGTATTGTCTTTTTGCACAGTATACAAGGCAAGGCTAGTTATATTTGTGCTGTACAGGGGTGGTATTTTGCCTGGATGTATTAGAGGATGTCTGTTCATAAAACGTTAATGAGATAATTTAGGGAGTGCTTCCAGTCCTCGTGTGTGAGGCACTGGTAAGGGCTGTGTGGATAGCTTGAATTTCAAACAGGTTCGCTTTAGCTTAAATGAATTAGGAACATAATTCACTTTACAATAAATGCCTTTGGAAATGAAATGAACCTCACATATGGTTTTGGTTTGGTTTAACTGCATCAGTTTCATGAAATCCTTGAAAAACCCTGCGTAGACAGGACCTAGGTCAGGCAGTTAGGACAGTTGCAGTCCCGGTTTAGCAGCGGTACAGTTGGTCTTCCCTAGGGAAGTTACGCCAAGAAAAGTTGTGAGCTAGAGCAGGGCTCTAGGAACCTGAGCTCCTGGGAACAGTGTCTAATTGTAAGTCCTTTTCTTTTCTGGTGCTGAGCTTAGGGGCCGAAGAGGGCCTTGCAGGAACTCTGCGTGTGCAGTGGGTTTCACTCTTATGTAACTCCAATTTTGTGATGACGGCAGTGCTCATAAACTTAACAGAAATTTAAAGCATTCTCCATGAGCTGAACACATGCTATTAGTAACTATATACTTGAATGTCAGGGAGACAGTGCTTTAGTAGTCTCTTGTGGTTATTTTATACTGCTCTCTTATTTTTCTAGTGGAGAAGCCATACAAATGTGAGTTTTGCGGAAGGAGCTACAAGCAAAGGAGCTCATTAGAGGAGCACAAGGAGCGGTGCCGTACTTATTTGCAGAATGCTGGCATGTGCGAGGCTGGTGAGTTTATAAAATTACAGTGGTTTTAGGGTTTTTTTGTACATTACAGTACTTTAAAAAGGGCATCTGGTAAGCTGTTAATTCACAGCCTGAGAACAGTTTTTACTACAATCATTTTCAATAACCTGAGGGGCTGTAACATTTTATACAAGGGTCTGGCTTAATGCATCCCTCAGGCAACTGGTTAAAGAATGCTTTTATTTTAATCACTTTTTTATTTCACAATTACTTTGAATAAAACCTCTAAAATACCTTGTGCACAGCATTTCTGTAGGTGACACTCACAGTACGTTAAATTATTCCTACATTAATGCTATTATGTGGCTTATTTTATTGGATGGGTTGATGCCCATGGTTGTTGACAACAGTTGTTCACATGTCTCAGTCCGTTTGACGCTTCCTTTTCTTTAGAATAAGCTCTGTTGGTCAGAATCAGTTAGAATTTGCAGAAGTTTTAGTGGCATGGATGTAGGGCATGGAAATGGGATGGTATCCTGAAGGTGGCTGATAGATCAGCTTAGGAGGTAGTGCAAGGTGAGGGACTTCTTTAAGTATAGAGCTGTCTTTGAAAAAGGCTGAAGGTAAAATGTATCAAAACACAGTTTTTCTTATTTTCCTTTTCATAGTCTCAGTGCTGCAGGTCTGGAAATACTTTGGTGAAAAATAACTGCTATAATCTTTGAGCCTGCTTCACCTGACTATCTTAAATCCTAAAATGAACTTGTGTGATTTAAGTCCCACAAGATGCCAGTAAGTCAGGAAAGAATTCCTTTTTCCATTCAGAGTCAGGGAGTGGCCGTGACCTCCCAAAAGATTATACCACTAGTCTGTAGCAGAGCTGAGGCTACAATTTCAGAATTCAGGTTCCCATTCTTTTGCTATGCAGCCTTAAAAAAAACACAACTAAACAACAACTTTAAGAACTTTAGCTTCCTAGTTTTGATTGTGAATTTCAAATAGAATTTTGTTTACAAGAAAAATGTTAGACTGAGTTTTCAGAGAAGAAAACTAAAATGTAAAAATATACTTAGAGAGATGACAATGTTTACCAAGGCCCTTTAATAATTAAAAAACCCATTGTATTTAGTATATGATTATCATGCAAAGATTTTGCAGACGTCATCATAAGCTGGGCCTGAAAACCAGTATGAAGACCCGTTGATATACGATGAGAGCTCTGTGGGTACAAGAGTTCTTGTGCAGAGTGAGTAGGTTGGTGTGTCAGGCTTTATTATATACACACACAAAAAACGCCATAAAGAAACAATGATTTAACAAAGTTAGAGTTTTATAGTTTTTTGTGGTCTATCTTCTTTTCAGCAAATGACATGTTTTTTAGAGCATTAGTAAAAGTAAATGGTTATCAGAATGTCAGCAAGTTTTGGTTTTCATGAGAACCCATACATATTGTAACTGCGGTTTTATGTTACAGTACATACTCCCATGATGGCAATCACTCGGAGATGTCCACCACGTGAAAATGGAAAACATGATACCTACTATAGATTTCTGCTTTTAAATGATTCTCATGGTTTATATTCATTTCAGAATAGCAGCATTTCACTTATCCAGAATCTGCTATGTAGTACTCACTGCACTAGTACAGTATGCCTTAAATTGGTCACAGAGGAAATGTAAATTTCCAGTACGACATGATGTGGCTGTACCCTATGCCTTTAAGATCTTTGCACTTTTAAAAATATTGCAGGTTTTTTAGTGGAGTAGTAAGTTTTATGAAAAACGGGAACTCCAGTCTTGCTCAGGCATTTCCATTCAATTCTCTGGTATCAGCACTATGTTAGATGACAGAATCAGAGAGAGGGAAGGCTGGAAAGGACCTCAGGAACTCATTTAGTGCATTTGATTTGGTGTAGCATTTTGCATTTGTGTTTAGTGAACATCGTTTTTTGATTTCTGACCGTTTTCCTGCTTGTCCGCATCACTTTTGAGTTTTGGTACTTTTCTGAAGTCCTTGCAACCTTCTCACATGGAACAATCTTTAAGCACAAGTATGCTCTACATGCCATCATCCAATAGTTAATTAAGACATTGAAAAGCATCAGGACTGCAGTAACTATCCTAGTTGCTTTTTAGAATGAGGTTTGCATGTTCCAAATGTTGCAGTGTGGAAATATTTCTGAAATAAAGGTTTTATGTAACAATATTGCTAGAGCATTGCTCACTCCGTGATAACAATCTCTGGTCACATTCTTCTCATTGCACAATAACCCACCTCTCTGTTCCACTCTCCATTATTTAGTGACCACATAGAGATGCTACAGGAAGCAATGCCTCTAATTTGAGCTCTGCTTTGTACTTTAGGGTTTTGTTAACAATGCCCGCATGTTCTAAAAATTATACTCACATTTACGGTGTGACAGAAACCACATTATGGAAACAATTCAGTACAAGCTAAATGATCGTGTGTTCGTGCTCTGGGCTGGAAGAAGAATATCTGCTCTCTGTACATCTACAGAATGACATGATGGCTAGCTGACAGCACTGCTGTAGAGAGGTCGCTCATCACCCAGCGATTACAAGAAAACATAGTAGTCATTCATAATGGATAAATCACATTTGAGCAAAAATTTTCTTCTGGAAGTGTTTTATAAAGATAAGATCACAACTGAGACGTACGCAGCACTGAGGTAGGCAGCAGTACTCAGAAGCACCACAGAGACATTGCAGGTGGTGATCAGGGAAGGCCGTAATCAGTCGCTAGCGTTAGCTAAGTAGGAGACGGTGACCCAAGTTTAAAAGTGGTCAGGACATTGGAGCTAAACCCCATCCTACTGCCATGTAAAACACCATGGTTAGGAGCTTAACTTCCCATGTAATTCTAGAGGCACATGCGAGAGCACTGATCAGATCTAAAGAGGAGGGAAGAGGGCAATTTGTTTGGTCTGCACAGTTTCTTTCAGCATCCTTAGAGTTTCAGTTGGTTTCTGGCCATGCAGTTGAACCAGCAGAAGTATTTAACTTGCAGGACATTTTGACATCACAAGCTGAAATAGGTTAAGTGCTTTGGAAGTCTAGATTTTCTTTATAACTATTCATTTTTTCTCAATGTAACTTTGAGCAAAGCACTTGACCGTTCCTGTCAGTCCAGCCTGAAATTTATTTTAGATACATGTAATAGCTAGATAGTTAATTCTTTAAACTAATGTCACAATGTGCAGTAGAATCATCCAGTGGGTAAGGTCATTGAGGAGGGAGACAGGGCATGATTGTTTCTCTCTGTCAAGAAGTCTTTAGAGGATTTTAAGTGATTTAAAAAAATGTTTCCTAAATCCTAACTATTATTCTTGAATTGTTTAATAAGTAATCCAGAAGAAAGAGGTGGGTGAGATAATTTTAAGTTAGCTTTTGGGTAAGGAGGGCAGTGTTGTGGGAGAGAACCAGTGTAACCACCTGTGTCTCAATGGGAGCAGATACTGTTTCCCTAAGGCTGCATTATGAAGACGTTGTCAAAGACCTTTTGTGGCCCATAAATAGATTATTTTTTTCTTTAGGCAGAAATGGCTGTTAGCAAGGATTAAAAAACCTTAATGTGAAAGAAAAGACCCTCAGCATTAAAATGAAATGGCAGACAGACATCAAGCTGGAAGATTGATACTTACAGATGTCCCAGAGCATATTATGTAGGTCAATAGTTACTGTCTCTTCAGCAATCTTGTCTGAGTAAAGACTATTGTTACCTCTGCAGGAAGCCGCTTGTCTGCCCTCTTGACACTAATTTAATAAAGTTCCCTTGGTGGCACATAAATAACATTGGCAGGACAAGCAGTCGCTGGTATGCTACGTGTCGCTTCCAGTGTGTTTGCAGGGCTGGCTAAGAGGACTTACAGAAACTTCACTCTTTGAGTTCTGTCAGCAGATAGAGAAAAAGATTCTGAAAATGTGAAATTAAAGCTTTACTAGAACATGAGTACAACTCATGAAGTTAAAGATTGAGAAAAAGAGGAACTAGAAGAATAAGACAAATGCAGACATGGTAGGGACCAAGGAGCTGCTTTTATGACATGGATGAATTGTGCTGTTAGTGTTGTGATGAGTTGTGCTGTTAGGGACAGTTCAAACCTTGAACTGCAGTTATCTAAAGATAATATAAAAAGCTCAGAAAGCCTATTCCAGTTTTTGGAGCATGAGAGTTAAACAGAAGTTCTGAAATTAACATTATTCTCAAGAATTAACTAGAACTTCTGGCCAAAATCCAAACGGATGATTATCTGTCTACCTAACTTTCCCTTATAGTTTCAACTTCATCTGATGTTTTGTCTCACTTTATGTAAACTCTTACGTAGCGTCTTGGTATTTCATGCTGGAAGCAGATGCGTTTTTAGCAGTTGATTAATATATTTATGTAAGTCTCTAAACGTACAAGAGTAAGTTGGAATAAAAATCAGACTAGAAAAGCAGTATGTTATTACCTTTAAGGCATTTTGCATGCATGCCCTCTGTGGTTCTAGTTAACGTGTATATCATGGGGTTATGGCCTGATGAAACAAGTAAGGTGGTGCTGAGTTGAGCCCTGTTATCCCATCCATCCTGAGTCATATTCGTAGCTAGCATTTGTGGCATCAAGTACTTATGAAGCACTTTACATTTTCAAAATGCTGAAGAAACATTAACAAATAGTTCTGGCTGAGGTTTGGTGAGTCATGGTTTGTGCTGACTGAAACTCATACGATATCAATAACAGCAATAGTAAACAGGTAAGGAGTGACTGAAATGTATAGGGAAATGCTGCACACTAAGCTATGGAAGGATGATACTGCATTTTATCACTTGCTATACTTAGCAAACTGCAATTTAAGTCCTATACTTAATAAAACAGGACTGGAGTGATACCAAAGTGCTTGTATCATTTTCCTCTGGCATTTTACTCCTTCTCTCTTATGTAGGTTATGCTTCATATATTTAGGTACGCTAGTGCAATAGGACAACATCACAGCAGCCAGGATTCTTTCACGGTCAGATCTAACATTTTGTATTACCTTGGGAAAGTAAATCGCCCTTCCTTGTGTTTGTTTTCCTCTGCTTAGATACCAACTCTTAAAGGCATGGGCAGTCTCTTAAAACGTGTCTAGTTTTCACCACAGTGGTCCCTAATGCTGAAACTCTTAGTGCGACTTTTTAATATAAAAGTACCACTACTGGTACTTTGTTCTTCAGGCGAGAACAGGCTTTTTGGGGGGAAGCCACAGCGGTTATATTCAATATTAGTCTGGCAGTAACGATATGAGGTGGCAGTCCTTCAGCTTGGCTGATCCAGCTCAAAAGCCTGTGCAGCCTCCATGAGGCATGAGCAAGCAGTAGTTTCCGTGAAATGCTGGGAACTGGTGAGCACGACTAAAGGAGAACTCTGGAAAATGGGAAGATCCTTAAAACAGTCAGTGGCCCAGTCTCAAGGGAGTGGTCATACAGCACAGGTACTTTTCCTAAAATTAGAAATTCTGGAGGTTGTAATGAGCTTTAAAACATCTAACGCTAATGCTTACAAGTGTGCCACAAAGAAAATATTCTTAATTGGATTTAGCTGTAGCATTTAGTGATAGTGACACCTGAAAAAAAACCCACAACGTTAGAAGTGAATATTGAAAGGTTATAATATTTTTATTTTAATGGAACGGTGATATATTTTATGCAAGTTTCTTAGGGAATAGTTAAGAAGACATCTACGTATGACTGATATCTAAAAAGTGTAGCAGGGGCACTGGATATCTTATGTTGAAGTTTTGAAGCACTGTGCCAGTCCACAGGTGTCACACAGTCTTACTCAGAATAAAAAAGAAAGGCTGACAGTTCTGTCTCCATCTACGTTTTGTAACCAACCCTTCCAGCCAGTTTATTTTACACTTCCTCTTGCTAATGAAGATGTTGGGTTTGCATGGTTTATGCTCTCCTTGCATGAGCTCAGGACTGCAAGATTAGTGTCTGTTTCTGTGCTTGGTTCCACTGACCGCAACTGGTGCCCAAGACGCAAAGAGCAAGAACGACAGAAAAAGCAAAACAAGTTTACATCAGATCTCCAAACTGTTTCCTCCCAGTTGGTGTGGCAAACTCCGGAGATTAGACCATTCATCTCTTCCTTTTTTTTTTCTTTTTTTTTCTTTTTTTTTTCCTTTTCACCTACGTGTTGGTTTTTGTTGTTTTTTGTTTTTTTTTCTTCTTTTCACATTTTCCAAACTAGCAAGCGTGGAGGCAAGGCACATCAAGGCAGAGATGGGGAGTGAAAGAGCCCTTGTGCTGGACAGGCTAGCAAGCAACGTGGCAAAGCGAAAAAGCTCAATGCCTCAGAAATTTATTGGTAAGAACAAAAAACCTTTTCATGTGCAACAGTTAAATATGTGCAAGTTGGTAACCTGTAGTACAATGCCTCTGCTTATTTTAAATATCCTTCGCAAGTTTATAATCTAATCTAATACAAAAGAATATAAATAAAGTAACTTGAATTATTCTGATATGTTTTTAGTGATTTGTTGCAGGGTTTTGATTAAAATAAGAATATATTCTGTTAGATACTTGAACTGGATGGGAGCTACTATTGTGCTTTGTGTCTATTCGTGTAGGCAATTTATAAATATATTTTATGAGCTTCCATGTGTTGTTTTCTGTACCTGTGCATTTGAAATGTTCTCTGCTAGGCTCTTTACAGGAAAAGAACAGGAAGGCTTAATGCTGTTAAGAGCTGAGTGCTCTTTCTAGTCAGCAGGAGTTGAAGATACTTGCAGGATGCGTATGTGGAATAAGGCCTAAAGACAGAAAAGTATTGGATTTCTGTTAGTCATCCT
>NW_009646332.1:10032-20652 GCF_000708025.1 Charadrius vociferus | reverse complement strand
TGCTGAATTTGAATATGATTAAAAAATATCAAATCCTTTCTTGTGGTAATTTAAGCAACAAGATGTTTCCATAGCATTCTCTTTGCATTTAATTTTCTATGATCAGAGTTTTGCATGCTGGGGATCTTAAATACTAGTTTGGCAGGTTTTGTGTTTCAGTGAACGCCTGATCCTCTTGGCTAGTCTTAGTTCATTAACTTGCCTTTTAAGAAAATAAAATGCAACTCGTGTCCCGAGCAAAGACGTGACTGAGTCAGCAGTTATATAATATTAGTACTAATAATGCCTTATTTGTTATATTCTGTAGGGTTATATAAGGTACCGGGCGCTTATTTTTCTTAATACAAACGTTACCTTCAGAATAGGGGCCTGCGTGGTGGCGGGTGTTGACACACATGACCGGGGAGGGGAGAAGTGTGGGGCTGCGTGTGTGGGCAGTGATCAGCCGCTGTCAGACAGCCCCACCTGGCAGAGGGATGTTCTGAGGACCTGTCCTGAACGTCTGGGGCTAAGGGCCAAACCTAGGTAAAGGTATGCTGCTAAATCCATAAAAGCTACTTGATTTTTGAAGGTAATGGAGCTCTTACTGGATTTGGTGGGTAGCACTGGACTTTCAACTATGAAAACCGATAACTTTTATTTAGACATCTTAGTATGGTTTTAAAAAGGTCACCTTTTTGTACAGGAGTGAAGTAACACCAGCACACTCCATCTGAGCGCCTTTGGGTACTTAATACTGAAACTGTTGACTGTGTGATTTAGACCTTACATGTCATGCTGTGATTCAAACAGTAATACTAATGCAAATGTTTTTCAAAATCTTGAGCTTCCTATTTTTTTAGCACTGAGATCAGCTTCACCCTATCTTGTTTTACAACTGCTACCAATTCAATCTATGTATTTTATTAAACACGTCCTACAGCAGGATACAACCACTCAGCGTACGCTTAAAGTTAAGTACTAGTGTTTTTCTGATTTGTTTTACCGTATGGAATAGATCCTTTTTTGATTTGTGATTGTGCTCAGTAACGTGGTCTGCAGATGGCATGAACTGATACCGTGTCATGCAAGGGGTGTTGTGGAGAAGTTGGAGGACCCAGGGCAGTTCACCTAAAGGAACAAAATAACTGATTTCTGAAACTTAGTGTTTTTCTAGAACCTATGTGATTGGCATGTTCTTGTTGGGTAATGTGTGAAAAAATTACTCACTTGGTCCCTTTTATCCCTGGGAAGTACGTTTGCAAAAGCAGTCTGCCCGACCTTGATTTGACTTCTGTGACTTTCTGAACTGTATGTGTAGGAGTGCAAATCTGCCAGGACAGCTTTGTGATTTCTTGGGAAACGGCATTCTCAGAACAGCTGCTGATTTTTCATTTTGTCAGGAAGACGGGATAGAGATGTATACTAACAAGGCATCTTTGTTTGGCTCATTTCTGTGAATGAAGTCTATTGATCAGAAAAAAAAAACCCTTTATTATTATTTGAGGGCTCTACAGAGATTCATAGAAGCACCAGGAGTCTTGCCCACTTTATTTTTTCACATTTTCATCTTCAGTAGCTACCTCATGTGCACAAGTACGAGCCTCAAATAGGGACACGGATCAGCAGACCGTATACTTGACTCTTAACCTCTACACTGGGGCCCCCTTCAAAGGCTTCTCCTGCAAAGATTTTGTCCTCAGCTTATCCTTTAGTTACGAGGGAACAAGCATTTGAATGGACGTTTATGATTTTGTGTTTCCTATTTTGCTGTGGATTTCCATTTTGCGTGTATATGGACCAAACCTACAAACCCTGACTTTTTGTACTTCTTGGTTTGATTCATGAAAAGGTATTTAAAAAAGAAAACCAGCAAATGAAAATAGCCCAGCAGAATAGATGCCTGTGCTGGTGGTACTTCGCTGCTGTACCAAATGCTCGTGGAGCTGTATCTTCAGTTGACACAAGGTGAAGGAACCAGTGGAGTCAGTGCATTTTTGCCAGTTTACACCATCTGAGTATCTCGACCCACAGACTTCTCTATTTCTTCCTTTTTAAAAACAAGTTCTCCCTGAGACCAGGAGTACAAATCTATTTCTCATAGTGGTCAAAGTGCTGGCACAGTTCTGACGGAGCAACAGCCGCCGTGATCCCCCAGTGCGCAGAGTCTAGTGAGAAATTGCCTGCTTTGGTTAGTGCAGCGGCAGGAAGCAGGTTCACTCCCCGTTTCCAGTGTCCACACCTCATCAGGTTGCAAAAATCTATGTACATTTTAGAGTAAGTGAAGCATCACTGAGCAGCACATGAGTATGTGTCATACGCTATGGCTCATGTGTGAATTTTGAGGGGGAAAGCTTTTGCATTGCACTGAGACAAACAAAAACCAGAAAACCCCAGGAACGAGGTTCTGCTAACCGGTGGCTGCTTTGTAAATGAACACTAGCAAACCTGTAAATTTAATTTTTAATGTAGTGTTTTTCAATAACTTTGTGGCTTAACTCAGAATAATCTGTTACATTGGCCTGCCAGCTGCAGAGATAAAACATCAACTGCTTTCGGCACAGTCCATCTTACTCAACCCCCGCTCCCCATATCCTCCTTTCCCTTTTTCTAAATCATTGAGACCAACTTTCTCCTGACTGATTGCTGTCGGGTTTGAGTGAAGCACTGGTCTGGCTTTTTGTCTCTTTCCATGGAGAGGTTTGCTATATTTCATCAAGGGGAAACAAAACAATCGATGAAGAGTGCTCCCCCCCATCTGCTTGATTGCGATCCGGTGCCGTAGCTTGCCGTTCTGGATATAGGATTAGCACTTTCTGTGGCACTTTCATACAGATTCAGCCTGCCTAAATATAGGCATCTTACCGAGGTATCGAAATCAGAGGCATGCTTGCCTTGGGGTGTCTGCTGAGACAGTGGGGGGGAGGGAGAGAGAGAAGCCATTCTTTATGTAATGCCTTTTCCTCCCAAAGTTAGAAATGTCGCAGTGTAGTTTACAGCCTCATTTCTTGCCCTCTCATATAAGGAGTCTGCATCTGATGTGCCGTGGCCTTTTAAAAGCGTACAGCAACGTGTCACGTTAATGTATGTCAGAAGAAAATTTGGGTATTTGAATTTAATTTGATATAACTGGTAATTTAAGTGAGACAGAATGGGCTATCATAGGGACTTTAAAAGCCACCAGGATAGTGGAATAATAGAATACTGTGAGAGCCTCAGTGATCATACGTTGCCTTTTTTTTGTGTCTTACATTATGACAGTGAATCCTAACCCAAAATTTATAGGGAGTCCTGTCTATTTTTGCTTTTGTTGCCTTTTTTTTTTAAAAAAAAAAACCCTTCAAATTTGTTCATATCTTTCACTTGCCTGGAGCTGGTTTTATGAGTCATACAAATGTGCTATATCGTTTTGTTTCCTTCTGTGTAAAGTTGGATAGCAAGTTTTGTTGAGGGTTGGAAGCAGTTACACTCTTGTGGTTCACTAACCTTTTTGAGTGTTTTATAAGAGAAACGTGAGTTCCTGGTTTTGTGCCTCTGCAGTGAAACCTAATGAGTTTCATATACATTGAGTCATGGTGTTGACAGGTGACTGATAAACATCTGCACTACTCGAGTTACCGTAACTAAAAGATTAGTGGATCTGATGTTTGCAAGTCACTTACACATGAAACATTTGGTCTGGTCCATTTTTTTTTTAAAGCTATGAACAATTTTATGTTTTATGTAACCACAGAATTCGGTTACTTATTTCTAGACATTCATCAAAAAAGTGACTTTAGTCCTTTTGGGGTGCGGTTTTATTTCCTCCCTGCACCTGGCATAGAGAAAACTAGTTTGCCGTGTGCTGCCCAGCCTCCCCTGCCTTAGTCCTTGCTGGAAGAGGCGTGAGTGGAATTTCAGGTCCAGTCTCTTAGTTCTCCTCCTGTTCTGTCTAGTCTAGTGCTTTCAAAGCCCCAGCACACCCAGAGGGGGATACCTTTCACTCCTCTTTCACTAGCCCTGTATCAAGTGACCTTAAATGTGTTCTTCTGTACATACGTACATAGCTGCCAGTGTCACGTTATCTGAAAACCTGTGTTGAGTTCAAAGGAACCAGGCGTGGTGCAGAGGAAGCTGTAGTTGTCAGAGGACAGTGGGGAAAATTGACTTCAGTGTCCAAGCATGTATAAAAGACTCTGTGAGATTGGTAAAAGCAGTGAAAAGTGCATCAGATCTCAGCCGGTCCTCGTCTTCGCTGTTTCTGTTCAAGAGGGGTACACTTCTTGGGGGAAATGAAAGGTGGCGGTCTGGGTACTGAAAATGGGCTATTTTCTTCATTATCCATTAGCTCTTTTACAAGTATTTTCATTAATGATTATTTACCGTTTTCTATAAAAAAGGTGAGAGAAGTTAATCTATGGAAGCTTTGATAATATTCTTCCCCTTAAGTCCCAGAATAATTAAAAAAAAAAATTCATTATGATTTGTCCCGTAAGTATCCTCACCACCTCCTCTATTAGATTCTTTTGTTTCCAAGCCTGGGCTTTAAAAAAATAACACACACAGCCCCCCCAAAAGCTACTTGTGTATGTGAACAGCCTCTTTCAGCAGAGAACATTTCATGCCTCTTTCCAGAAACTACTGCCATTTAGAAAGGGCATCACAGAGTTTAAATACTTCCTTACCCACCCAGGTAATTTAATACCTCTCCTCTCTTGCAGGTGAGAAACGACATAGTTTTGATGTTAATTATAATTCGAGTTTCATGTATGAGAAGGAAAGCGACATAATGCAAGGACGCATGATGGACCAGGCCATAAACAATGCCATCACCTACCTTGGGGCTGAAGCCTTGCGCCCTCTTGTGCAGACCCCCCCAGCTCCCACCTCCGAAATGGTCCCCGTCATAAGCAGTCTGTACCCCATACCGCTGACCCGCACCGATGTGCCAAACGGCACCTCGCAGGATGCGGAGAAGAGCCATGCCCACCTCAGGGACAAAAGCCTGTCTTCCGACAGAGGCCTTTCCCCGAACAACAGCGGCCAAGACTCCACAGACACTGACAGCAACCACGAGGAGCGGCAGAATCCCACCTTCCATCAAAGCCAGATGATCCCCGCTCAGGCCCGCAACGGCCTCCAGTCCTTGAAGGATTTCCCGAGGCCCTATGACATAATCAAGCCACCCGCCATATGCCCCCGCGATGCCTTTAAGGTCATCAACAAGGAAGGGGAAGCCATCGGGGTCTACCGGTGCGACCATTGCCGCGTCCTCTTTTTGGATTACGTGATGTTCACCATCCACATGGGCTGCCACGGGTTCCGCGATCCCTTCGAGTGCAATGTCTGCGGGTACAGGAGCCATGACCGATACGAATTTTCCTCACACATAGCGCGAGGAGAGCACAGAGTAGTACTCAAATGAAAGGACTGGTTTTCCAAGGTCAAAGGCTTTGTTTTAGGGTGGAGGGGAGGCTTGCTTGTTTGTTTTTTAATTAGTATAAAGAAATTCCTTGGGTATTTTTCTATGCCAGTTTTTAAATGAGTGTCACAGGAAGGTGACACCTTTTAAATTTTTTTTTACAAATAATTCAGTGTTCTGTAGCATTTATGGCTAGCTGCTGTGGTGAGTGGTACATACAACATACCAGGAGCAGAGACTGATTTTTATATGAATTTTATTTTTGTGAAAATTAAGAGCCATTTAGGATGGTTTTATTTTTTAATGAGTGTTTGTTTTTATGATGTATGCTTTAACTCAGCGCAAAAGGTTTTTATGCCCTGCTGCCAGTTTCCCTGCTCGGTCAGAGTATCGTCAGAAGTCCATCAGAGGAGCTTTTTCTAGCTGTTACAATCCTGATGTTCTTCAAACGGCTAATGACTGAAACAAGGAAAACACGTCTGGGAGGGATTATTAATTCCTCTTTAAAGGTTTTCCCCTAAGTCTTAAAGAGCATGTGGCCCCACCACACTTTCATTTTTCTTACCCCTCTGTTCACTTTCTTTAAAGTCACTCCCACATGCGTCTTAGTCAGTAATAGCAAAATAAGAAATGAGACCTATTTTAGGGTTGGGGTTTTTTAACAGCATGCATTTTTGGGATACCCAGTGAGATCACTGGTTGGCTCATCCATGCAGTCTGGGGGAAATCCAGATTTTCTCTGATGGAAAGTCCTCCTTTCTGATGGATGCCAGGAACGGGATGAAACCGCGCTGTGCGTTGTGCCGCTGCCTTGCTCCTGCTCAGCTCCAGCAGCAGAACCGGCAGCCGTGCCGTCCGGTCGGCAGCCAGCCCCGGCACGCAGCATCCCTGCGGAGGGCGGCCGGCGTTGGGCTCGGAGCAGGAGTCACCCTGTCCTGGCAGCAGACACCGTGAGAATCTGCATACATGACTGTGTGGGAGCTGACAGCTCAATCACACTGTCTGGTTTTACGTGGGGATATCCCTCGGAGTGAAATGTGCTGTTTTGCAAAATGAGTATTTACCATTACTTTGAAGCTGGTTTTTAAAATAGTTCTTTTAATCTAATCGTTGCTCTGCAGCTGTATTATTAGTCACTGTGCTGAAGATACGAATTTGATAACAGTTTTGCTGAGTGAATGTTTATTCTTTGCAAAGTATTTTTGTATAATGTAGAGTTAAGTGTGTTCTGGTGGACTTTTTGCATCCAAGGTATGGTTTGATATCTACATTGCTTTTGTACTTTTTCAACGTTGCTGTGCCAATATCCATGGTGATCCATCCCTTTCCGTGAGGGAAGGCTGCGGCCCGGAGACCCAGGTGGAGTGCCGAGGGCCAAGAAATAAGGAATTTCATTCCTCCCTCTGACCTGGGCTCGCTCTTTTGGCTCAAATATTTTCTCCCTCCCTGAATTTTAAGGTACAAAAAAGAAAATTATGTTCATTTTTCCCAGTAAGGGTAAGTCTGAAGAAGGATAAATTAGTCTGCGGAGTGTTTGAGTATCTGAAGTGCTGCGGAAGTGCTACAGCCTATGTCCAGCTTATCGCTGGGGAGAAGGAGAGCTAGTTTGCCCCCTTGTGTGTTGTTATGTGTGTGGTTATAAAATAGGTTTAGAACCTTTTCCAATAACTGGTTTCCCATCATGAGGCACATACAGTGAGCAGGTGGATGTTGGTTCTTCCCTGACGAATACCCAATGTCACGGCGCGACCGACAGTCCTTCTGCGAGCGAGGCTGCAGTTCCACCAGGGGCTGAACCCGGTCATCTGAGGGCTGCCTGGGCTTGGAAAGGCTTCAGCCTGTTCCCCGCTTCAGTTAGCGTCAATCGTTCAATAACTCCATCTCTCCTGCTGCGTTCTCTTGGGGGAAGCGACTGAGTTACACGCGCATCATGGCTGATGAAAACGCGCCTCACAGTTCAACAGAAATTAATAAGGTTACGCGCAGTGAAACGTAACTTGTCGTTTGCACAGGAAGCTCCTCAGATTGCCGAATGTGTGTCACGCAGCACCGCCGGTTTCTTTCTCACGCCGCTACCGAATCCTTGAAAACACTCTTCAGATTACTCTCCCACTCTAAACTTACCGCCAGGCAGGGCTTCAGCCACCTACCCTTGCTTCCCAGATAAGGTGAGCAATCAACCGCCGCACCTCCGAGCAGCTCAGCCTGAGCGGTGCTGCCAGGTTTTTGAGAGGAAGGAGGCAGGTGCTCGCAGCGCCTGGCCTGCACGGCACCATTTGCCCACCACTGCTCGGGCAGAGTCGTGATTTCAAGATAGGCTGAACCAAAAGAAGTTCCTTGCTCCGTCTGGAGTTGACGAGCGGTAACCTCGTTACAGCTCTGCTGTTGAACAATCTCATGCTGTGGAGTTTCAACCCAGTCATTTATTAAAAAAAAAATATATATATATATTTACGAGTGCTGTTGATCTGCTGTGTGATGCTCGCCAAGCATGTGCCCTCGACTCCCTGAACCGGGGCCAGAGCCGGCCTCGGCTGTGTCCTGGAGAGCCGGACGCACCAGCGCTGTGCCGTTCCAGGGTCAGCCCCCTCCGTGCGCCTCCCGGTGCGTCGGGGGACCCTGCTGGTGCAGCCGACCCCGTCCCTCCCCGAACTCCACTCCGTGTGGGTCAAGCCCCAGCCGCGCTGTCCCGGGAGGCAGAGAATCCCCTTGGGCCGTGCCCGTAGGTCGAAGGGCTGCGCTCGGTCTCGCGCAGGTCGCTGAGCTCAGAGGAGCTTTGCAAATCGCCTCGTCTGGGAAAATGGAGGGGCGAAAAAACACCGGTATTTGTTGGGAACCTGAGATATTCTGCCCCTGGTTTGCTTATTTTGGTAGGAAACGAATTTCTGTTTGGATGGTTCTCTTTGAAGGCGCTCCCGCTGGCTGTTGGGCTCTCTCGCTTGGTTTCTTTATTTACTGCCCAATTATACCTAAACAGCGGCAGCGCGGAGGAGGCTCAGGAATGGGCTTTTAGCATTAAAAAATGAGCCTCCTGTGCTTAAAACTTTACTGATTTTTTTAAAAGCTTTAGATGTACGTAGTAGTTGAAGGGACCCCGGGTGCTGCGCTGTGCTTCGCTGCTCGCCCACGCCAAAGCTCGTTCCCCACAGACACGAAAGCCGAGGTGAGCCCAACGCTCAAAGCCGGGAGGTGACTGGCAAGCGCTGGCCCATGGGCAGGAGCCAGCTCAGCGCAGCGGGGCTGGAGCTGCTGCCGCCTGTCCCCTCTGGCATCTGCAGATCACACAGATGCGAGGAAACCTGCGACTGGCGCGGAGCTGTGGTGCTTCCAGTCGGGGCTGAGGGCTGTGGTTAGCAGAACGCCAACTAGTTACTCAGTGGCGTGCTGATGCACTGGGAGATTTAGCGATAATGGAGTCTGCTCCTCTAACTGCTGAAAAATGGTGTCGGTCTTCAGTTTTGGTTAATAAATGAACAATACGGTCCAAGGAAACATGCCCCTCTCTGACCTGGGGCTGCTGCTGGCTTTCCCAGTCTCCCCAGCGAGCTCAGGACAAGCGTTGGAGGGAGGGGAACGGCCCAAATTTGCCCCGGTAGAGCAGAAGCGATTCCCGCGGGATGCCCTGGGCTCCAGCCTGAGCGTGCGGGCCGGCAGCCGCTCCCAGCCTGCGGACACGCTCCCTGCGACGTGATGTGTCACCAAAAGCCGTCCTCCTCACCGTGGTGATACCGAGCACAGTCATAGCGAAACTGGGCTCCGGTAGAAGCGCGGAGGAGGCGGCGGTGGCCTTGGCCGGGTGCTGAGCCGTGGTGCCGGCAAATGCTTGCGGCCGGGTTCGCGCCTGGGATGCCTGGCAATCTGCAGGTGATGCCGGGCGCGTGTGAGGGACGCTGCCCTCTCGCCGGCACGCAGGGTGGGGGAGAGGAGCTTTTGGGACGGGGTCGGTGGAAGGGGCACGTGCCCCTCTAATTCCTCCCCAGGCAGCCACGCTCTTGCTGCTCCTCCCGGCAAGGCCGGTAGCGCTGGCTGGTGTCCCCTGAGATCTGCACAGGGACAGGTCTGCCGCCCCTGCAGCCGCGTGGGGCGCAGGCAACGCTCCCCCCCGCGTGCCCGGACCCGCTGCAGGACATGCTTGAAGCACGGCTGCTCCAGCGGGCACGGGGTGGGCTCAGGGTTTCCGTGGGGTGACGGGGGCTGCGCCCATCGCGCCGGAGCACATCAGTCAGACGGAAACATCCCGGCAGGCGCGGAGGGCGGAGGCTCACGCCAACCCTCCCGCAGCCTTTTTTAGCACCTGTTTTAGCAGGTTGACGTTGTTCACACTTATTTCATTCTCTCCTGACACCTTCTACCGCAAGAAGCTGGACAGGCTTGAAACAAAGAAAAGAAAAGGAGGAAAAAAAAAAAAAAAGTCAGAGGATCCTTTTTCTCTTTTACCTTCGCTTCCTTCCCAGCCTGGCTGAAACGCAGGTGCCAGGAGTTGTTTTCCTCTGGCTGTGACGCCGCCAGGTCACGCTGAAGGACGGGGTGAAAGAGTGCCTGCACTCGCAGCCCCGGGCCAGCCCGGGGGGGTCAGGGCAGCGAGTCCCGCAGCGGATCCCCAGCCTGGCTTTGCCCTGAATAAGAGCTGTTTTGGTGCTAAAAAACCCCTCGGCCCTCTTCTGCCTGGAACCAAACCCCCTTTAAAGCACCAGGCTTATAAAACCGTTCGGTTGATGTTATGACAGAGAGATCCTTATCTGCTGATATGCTGTAATTGCGATAGAGCGGAGAGGAACTAGTTTCCCCCGTCGTGTTGAAACACGCTTTGTAACGCCTGAATAAAATCCTATAAAACTCCGCGGGGCGCTGAACTGCATCCTCTGAGCATCCCGGCCAGCTCCTGCTCCCTCTCAGGGAGCGGTCCAGCAGCAGAAAACCAGCGGTGGCGGGAGGGGAGAGCGGGTGAGGGAGGACTGAGTCACCGCCGCCACCTCCTCCTTGTCCCAATTCTCCAGCCTTTCACTGAGTCACGCTCCTCCGCCCCATCCCACCGAGGACCCGACGGCGTTTCGCAGCTCTCCGCGTGGGCTGGGCGGCTCTGCCGGTCTCCCGCTGCCCCCAAAATCCAGGGGCAAGGCGTCAGCAGGGCACGGGGCCACCTCCGTGTCCCCTTTCCCTGGGGGGAGGCCGAGTGACAGCGGATAGGGGGGCACCGCTGGGGCTTTTGCCCACAGCCGCCCCGGCCGCGGGGGAGCACG
>NW_009646332.1:0-596 GCF_000708025.1 Charadrius vociferus | reverse complement strand
GGTGCCCGGGCGGCTGCGCCGACGCGCTGCCCTGAGCTGCCGGGGGACCGCGGGGGCTATTTGAAGCCCAGCAGCCGGGCGCCCTCCTTCACCTTCTGGGCCTTCCAGCGCAGCAGGCGGATGGCGCGGAGGCTGAGCCGCAGCACCGCGTCGTACTTGAACACCAGCTTGTAGAAAGCGTCGGTCATGAGGGCGCCGCTGGGGTCGGCGTGCTTCAGCGCGGCCATCGGCGTGTACGCCACGTTGGTCTGGTGTCGGAAGGGCGGCCGGGCTGCCTCGATCACCCGCAGCGTGTGCTGCACGTGAGGACATTACTGTTCCCTTCCTGTCCCTATCGCCTCCTCAGCCCCATCCCATCTGCATCCCCATTCCCATTCATTTCCATCTTCATTGCATTCCCATACGCGTCCCATTCCCTTCCCAGCCCCATCTCCATCCCACACCATCACATCCTTAATTCCATCCCATCCCGTGCTATCCCCATGCCCACCTCCTTCCCATCGGCGTTCCTATTTCATTCCATCCCCATCCCCATTCCCATTCCCATCTCCATTCCCATGCCATCCCATCTCCATCCCCATTCCCATCCCCATTCC
>NW_009646331.1:58464-66866 GCF_000708025.1 Charadrius vociferus | reverse complement strand
CCAACCTAAACCATTCTATTATTCTAATGCAGAGAGGGATTATGATACAATTTATGACTATGAGTAATCTAAGGCAGACTATGATACAATCACAATTGCGTCTGAACAACTGTGGTAGTATCCTTCTTCTTCTCCACCCCACCCCCCACCTTCAGTAGCGAAACTGGGTGCAGCTTGAGAAACGTCAGGGTTATGTAGTGAGTTGCCAATAGGTTTCAGGGTAGTTTGATGATAGCAAAAGGAACGATGAAAGCTAAGAATCTTGCATTCTCTTCCAGGCTGTGTTGGAAAGGATGTGCTCTATCTAGTGTTCTCAGACCCTTTCTGTTTCTTTCCTGCAGTTTGTCTCATTGAACCTGTACCCAAGGTAGCACTAAATACCATATAACTTGAACAATTCTACATGCAATGGATAATTTATTAGTGGAGACTGGAAGGCATGTTGTGGAATCAAGCAGGGCACTGTGGGATGGTCTCTACTTAGTTTGTTCTACTGCAAAATTTATGAGAAATGCCATGGAAGTCACTTCATCCAAACTTTTTTTTTATGGACAAGTTATTAACTGTTTGCCTCATGAGTAATTGTTAAATCCCAAGTCTCTAAATTGCTTGCTCAAAATAAGCAGGTGTTCTAGCTTCAGTTGGTTTAAATGTGAGTTACCCACTGTAAAACAGAAATATTACCACAGTTGCAACTCATTAGGAGCCTCTAAAGATGATTAAAGATAATTTCTGTGAAGCACACAAGTAATGTAAATATGTGGAAGTCTACTGAAATTTGCATTCTTGTTTTTAGGGTTGCTGAACCCTAAAACAAGGGAGTTTAGGGTTACTGAACCTTTAGTTCAACAAGGGGAAGTGCAAAGTCCTGCACCTGGGGAGGAATAACCCCATGCACCAGTACATGCTGGGGGCTGAATGGCTGGAAAGCAGCTCAGCAGAAAAGGACCTGGGGGTCCTGATGGACACCAACTGGGCCTCGCTAGCTAGTTTCCCTTTCCTTTTTCTCTCTCCTTCCTCCCCTGCCCCCAAAAGGTATGTTTACCACTAGAGTCAATGTATATCATCAGCTACAGACCCTGCAAACAATTCTTTATGTATGCACGTCTGTATCATAATCCTTTGTGCAACAGGGAAAGCAGTTGCTATGCTTGAGGGCAGGGCTGCTATTTGGAGGGACTTTGGCAGGCTAGAGAAATGGCCTGATAGGAACCTCATGAAATCCAACAAAGGCAAATACAAGGTGCTACATCTGGCATGGAATAATCCCATTCAGCACAACAGGCTAGGGGGCAACTGGTTACAAAAACTGGTTACTGGTACCTGCCTCCCTGCTTGTGTGCCTCTGCCCGGGTGCTGCTTTGGAGATCCCCCGGTTTGCGAGGTATCGAGATTAAATTTACTTTTTGCATTTCATCCATGGTTTTGTGGTTGTTCTTGTGTCCTGCCTGTGTCAGCTCACACGTGGAGCCAGACTCTTCTCAAAGGGGCACAGTGATAGGACAAGATGTAATGGGCACAAGTTGGAACATGAGAAATTCCTACTAGATATAAGGAAAAATTCTTTCCATCATGAGGTTGGCCAAATATTGGAAGAGATTGCCCAGAGAGGTGAGGGAATCTCCATTCTTGGATATATTCAAAACTCAGCTGGTCAAGTGCCTGAGCAACCTGATCTAATTGGTCCCACTTTGAGCAGGGGGTTTGACAAGATGACTTACAGAAGTTCCTTCTAACCTAAATTATTCTATGATTCTGTGATCATCCTTCTCTGAGTGGAGAGTTAGACAAGACAGCTTCCTGTTCTCCCTTCCAACCTAAATTATTTTATGATTCTACAGTAATGTAGGACTCAAGGAGTGATATTCCGTAATTATTCCTTCAACCTCAAAGGAGCAGATACCTTCAACCTCAAAGTGTAGACTCTACAGACGTATCTCTAGGACTTGAACCCAGGTCTTTACCTCAAGCCTACAGATTCCTGAGCCTCTGATGAAAGGATTAGACCCTACGGATACCTCACATACAGGGAGGGAAGGCCAGAGCTGACTAGTGCAACAATCATCCTTATTGACCAAGAAAGAATTCTCTGATATTTGGGAACCTGCTTCCTTACCAAGTCACAACTCGATTACAGTTTCTTAGTACCACCTCAGCATTTCTGAGTGCTCATGACTGAACTAGCAAGTCTAGTCACAGAACTCAACTTCTCCAAGCAGCCTCCTACCTCCAGCTGCTGCCCAGTAGAGCAGAGATGGTAGTCATTTCTGGAGATGGCCCCAGTTTTCCTGAAGGGTGCCTGGAATTCTACCACTGGTGTTGCTGAGTCAAGGCCAAGAAATTCCCATGACAGCAAAGTACAACTTCTATCAAAATCAAGAAGTGACAGGTGTCAAAACTGTCAGTCCCTGTAGAAGCCCTGCCCCTACTTACAGCGACATGTCCCACTTGCCCTAGTAAGTCCCTTCTCTGTTCCAGTCACAAGGTCAGTTTACCCCACCTCTTTTTGCCCTGAAGGCTGGCATTTTCTGTATTCTCAGATTGCCCATCATCAGTTTGAACATGCGCCAGCAATGCACCCTTGTGGTAAAGAAGACCAGTACTATCTTGGGCTGCATTAGGAGTGTTGCCAGCAGGTTGTGGTCTGAATAGTAATGGAGTCTGACAACATGTTATAAAACGAAACTTTATTGAGGCAGTAGGAAAGATGAACAACGCCTGTGGTGAGTTAACCTTGACTAGCTGCCAGGTGCCCACCAAGCTGCTTTATCACTCACCTCCTCAGCAGGACAGGAACAGGATAAAATCAGATGAAAACCATTTGAGTCAAGATAAAGGCAATTTAATAAAAAAATGCAAAGGCCATCCACGGAAGCAAAAGAAACAAAAATGCAAATTATTCTCTACTTCCCATTAGCAGGTGATGTCCAGCCACTTAGCAGTTACTTTGGAAGACAAACGCCTTAATAATGAATCCCCCCAGCTCCTTCTTTCTCTTAGGTTTTATTGCTGAGCACAACGTCATATGGTATAGACTATCTCTTTGGTTAGTTTGGGTCAGCTGTCCTGGCTATGTCTCCTCCCAACCTCTTGCCCACCCCCAGCCTACTGGCCTCTGGTTACAGTTGGGGTTGGAGGTACAGTCTTGGTGCTGTGTGAGTACTGCTCAGCAGTCGCCAAAACACTGGTGTGTTATTAACACCTTTCTAGCTACAAATGAGGGCTGCTATGGGGAAAGTTTACTCCATCCCAGCCAGACCCAATAGAATGATGCACCCATACGGTGACTCACCGGATCACCAATAGCAAACACATGATTATAAGTAATGCCATGGCTCTGATGGACTGCTAGGGACGTTTGGTGTCCGGGTCATCTGGGAGCAACGGCCAATCGTGCAAATGCCTTTTGAATGGGGGTGAGAGTCACGCAACCATTTGGCCTCACCAATGGTAGTGTGATTTGAGAGATTCAAACTTTACATGGAATGTGGGCAGGACCCTGCCTATGCTTCCAAGGTCAAGGAGCAGGGTGTCAGGGGGCCTATGATAGTGGCAGGGGGTCACAGGGTAAGGGAGACATGGATATACTGGAGAGAGTTCAAAGAAGGACCACAAAGATGGTTTTAAGGGAGTGGAGCATGTCTCCTATGAAGAAAGGCTGAGAGAGCTGGAAGTGTTTAGCCTGGAGAAGAGAAGACTCAGGGGACATCTTATCAATGTATATAAATATCTGAAGGGAAGCTGCAAAGAGGACGGAGCCAGGCTCTTTTTAGTGGTGCCCAGTGAGAAGACAGGAGGCAATGAGCACAAAGTGAAACACAGGAGGTTCCATCTGAAAGTCAGGAAACACTTTTTTACTGTGAGGGTAACTGAGCACTGGAACAGGTTGCCCAGAGATATTGTGGACTCTCCCTCCTTGGAGATATTCAAAAGCCATCTGGACATTGTCCTGGGCAACTGGTTTTTGGTGGCCCTCCTTGAGCAGAGGGATTGGACAAGATGACCTCCAGAGGACCCTTTCAACCTCAACCATTCTGTGATTCTGTGAATCAAGTGCTCAAATGTCTTTTTAACAAGTTTTGTGAAGGTAATATTTCTATAAAAATGCTGCTTCTGGTTTCCCCTCTTGTATCAAGCTATGCTCAAGCGCTCATGATGAAATAAACATCTATGCTAGGGCTTTCAGAAATTTTTGCAATGAGAGATTGTATGACAAGCTAACATACCTGACCTAGTTGTCGTGGTTTAACCCCAGCCAGCAGCTAGGAACATGCAGCTGCTAACTCACTCCCCTAGTTGGGATGGGGAAAAGAATCAGAAGAGTAAAAGTGAGAATACTCATGGGTTGAGATAAAGATAGTTTAATAAGTTAACTCTATCCCAACTGAAACCATGACACCTAGCAAAACTTTCCTGTGTAAAAATATCCTTACAATTGAGTTCTTTCTGCTTCTAGTTATAAGTGCCATGAACCTTTCTTAATGTGATCTTTCATCTTTTTCTTTATGTGTATTTAGTCCTCCTGTTCACCGTCAGAGAGCAAGAAGGGACCATCTGTCTCGACACAATTCTGTTAGCCAGGATGAAAATTATCACCATTCTGTTCTTGTCTCACTTTGGAGTCTAGAATAGGACAATAATGTCTCCATCTCTTCCATTATCTCTTCGGGAAACTATATGCTCCAGGGGATGAGCCAGTGAGGCTGTGAGAGTGCAACCCAAATACTCCTCTAAATACAGTATACCCAATTTCCCCCTTGATTGTGCAAACACCCTACCTGTAGTAAGCTCTGTAAAACTCCAAAAGACCCAGAGGGAAGCTAATACCGCTATGGCTTGCTGTGGAGGTGAATCCACATTTGTTTTTCTCCATTCTCCACACTGTTACATATGTAAATTGTGAGGCACGAAAATATGATTTATGATTGGAAAAAGACATTTCTATAAAAAATACACTTTCATAGGATCTGAACCACAGATAAAATAGAAGAGGAAAAAAAAGGAAAAAAGAAATCAGTCACTTTAAGTATCCAGGAGGGCAATTCCCCATAACCTTTCTTGATGAAACAGTGATTGTCACTGTACTTTGTTACTTGTTTCAGAAGTTTTGATTGTATAGTTATGTATCATACAAACTGTTAGCTTTTTGTTTTTAATTAGCATTCCAGTTATTTCACAACTATTTCACAACTCACAATCTTCAGGTCAAGTCTCTGTTTTGAAAATAGCTGGTGTAGTAAACCTTGAAAGATAGCATTTATAGTAGAAATTATGACAAAATTGTATGGAGAGAGTAAGGACACTTTGAAGATTAAAATATCCAGCAGCCCATGTTTCTTTCTTGTTTTAGCTACTAACAGTTTTGTTGTGATTTGGGCCAGACTGGCCACTGAAATGAATGACAAATTCTCTCCTCCACCTCTGTCTCCGAGGAGAGGAGGAAGAGAGAGAAAGAGACTTACGAGTTTAAAAAAGAACCTAATTACTTTAATGAAAATATTAATAAAATAGTAATAAAAAGAAAATAATTAAATGTCTATAATATATACAAAATTGTATCGAGCTTCCAGGATGATGATCACATCACCAGCAGGCACTGGGAAAGTCCCAGACTAGACTCAGTGATGGACAGGAACTGGATTCTGGATCTGGATTCAGTAATACACAGATTGGGATTAAAGGCAGACGAACAGAATGCTCCTCAGATGTTGGCCATTGAAGAAAGAGGCCTGACCCTTTGATCCCTCAGCTTTTATACTGAGCATGAGGCAGATGGGATGGAATACCCTGCTGCTCAGTTTTAGGTCACCTGTCCTGTCTGCTCTACCCTTTTCCGCTTCCAACCCTCCAGTGGGGCAAATAACAAAGTGAGCTGACCCTGGTTGTTATAGCAATAAGTATAAGCAAGAACCTCCCTGCATACCATTCCTTGGTATTAACTATAAGCATCAGGCATTATCACTCTGGAAGCAGACGCTGTCTGAAGAATATGCCATTAATTTCAGAAAATAGATAGTTAGAAGAGACTTGAGTGAAAAGTAAAATTCCTGAAAAGAAAACTGGTTCTGTTTTACCTCAAACCAGGACAATGGTACAGAAATCTCTGATCAAAAGAGCTTATAGTATAAACAGCAATCCAGATAGTAGGAAGAAAAATCCAGATAATAAAGAACCTACAGAAATCCGCTGCAAAACATGGCAAAGATGCAGGCTGTGTGTACATTAGCAAGAAGTATGGACCAATAGTAGTGAATCTATAGAGCAAACCAGTTGGCAATGAGTACCCGATATCCACCCTATATACATTTCAGGAAACTAGAACTGAATGCCCATTTACAGCTGGTGTACATCTTCCAGTTCAGCTTTAACTGAAAAGAATCCAGTTCATGAGGTCCAAGATCAGTCCACAATAGGAACCTATTCATGATAAGCAGCAACAATAAGGCAAATTGTTTTGAATAATCCCAACTGAAACATTAATAAGATTGGTGGCAGTCTGGGCTGCAGTGATCATGCCCTGGTGGAATTCATGATCTGGAGGGATATGGGCCAGGCAAAGAGTAGAGTCAGGACCCTAAATTTTAAGAGAGTGAACTTCCAGTTGTTTAAGTAATTAGCGGATGGGACCCCCTGGGAAACTACCCTCAGGTACAAAGAAGCTAAACAGAGCTGGTAGCTCTTTAAGGACATTTTTCTTAGAGCACAAGAGCTCTCAATTCCCATGTGTAAGAAATCAAGCAAGGAAGGCAGGAGACCGGCATGGCTGAGCGTCCTGGCCCAAACCATGACACTGAGTAAGGACCGGCTGGTCAACCTAAAGTGTAAGCAGGAAATGCATAGGCAGTGGAACAAAGGATGCTGCCCAGATATGTAGGGATGGGATCAGGAAAGCTAAGGCACAGCTGTGTCAGAGTGGGATTGGACCCGGAGTAACGATGAAATCTCAATATGAGTATGGTCGTTCTCGTTTATTGAATATTTTCGCAGAGTATATATAGGCTTACAGCAAAAGCATGCATAGGCAACAACATTATAATTGGTCCAGCTCCCTTGTTCACGCGCAACATCCCGCAGCTAGATTGGCTAAGGCCCTCTGTCCACGCGCCTCTTGTTTTACTCTTCTCCCGGCTTATCTTGTCCGGAATTCCATTCTGCTTAGCATTTTTCTTCCTCCCTTTTTGGGCAGCTAAGGGGGGGCCAAGGACGTTGCACATAGGCCTCCGTGCTTTGTTCAAACCCTGGGTTGCTCATCGGAATTAAGTTATGCCCTTTTTCATTCAGGAATGTCTCCACACAGCTGGAGCTAAATTTAGCAAAGGATGCGAAGAATAAGAAGGGCTTCTACAGGTAGAAGAAATGTACCCCACATGAGAAATAAGAAAGAAGAACTAGTGACAACCAATGTGGAGAAGGCTGAGATACTCAACATTTTTTTTTGCCTCAGTTTTCAATGGTAATCTCTCTTCCCACATCACTCGAGTCCCTGAACCTCAAGGCAGGGACTGGGGGAATGAAGATCCTCCACTCTGAATAGAAGATCAGGTTTGAGACCACCTGAGAAACCTGAACATATACAAGTCCATTGGACCTGAAAAGATGCCTCCCAGGGCCCTGAGGAAATTGCCGAGCCACTCTCCACCATATTTCAGAAGTTGTGGCAGTCAGGCAAAGCCCCAGGGACTGGAAAAAGGGAAAGGTCATGCCCATTTTTAAAAAGGGTAAAAACGAGGACCCTGGGAACTACTGACCAGTCAGCCTCACCTCCGTGCCCAGTAAGATCATGGAACAGATCCTCCTGGAAGACATGTTGAAACAGGTGGAAGACAGGGAAGTGATTAGAGACATACCGACCACCACTCGTCACTGCTCTCAACTTGGACATCGAGCCGTTGACCACAACTCTTTGAGTGCGACTGTCTAGGAAGAAACAGACAGCCTCAGTGGTTGTTCTCACTGACACAATATTAGTTTTTTCAATAATGGGATGGCCTACACATCACCAGGCTTGCTGGCAGCAGATGGGATTCACCTTTCTGAAAGGGGGAAGAGGCTCTTTGCTCACAAGCTAGCGGGGCTCATTGACAGAGCTTTAAACTAGAATTGAAGGGGGAGGGGTATAATATCAGGCTTGCCTGTGACAAGCTGTGGGACGGGGTGCTAGTGCTGGCCCTCAGCCTGTTGCTCTGAGACTTGCTGGCTACACTGCAGCACACTGGAAGTCTTACAGATGAGCCAGGGGCTCCTGAGGTAATAGGAGCTAAGAGGGATACACCAGTGAAATACCCCAAAGGAATTAAGGGGTGTTCCTCTAAGAAGGTGACACGGCCGACAGACCAGCTGAAGTGCCTCTACACCAATGCACGCGGCACGGGCAACAAACAGGAGGAGTTGGAAGCCACCAT
>NW_009646331.1:39103-58376 GCF_000708025.1 Charadrius vociferus | reverse complement strand
GGTCAGAAGGGACAGGCGAGGAAGGAGGGGTGGAAGCGTTGCCCTCTACATCAAGAAATGGCTAGAGTGTGAAGAGCTGTCTCTGAAGAATAGACACGAGCAAGTTGAAAGCCTATGGGTAAGAATTAGAGACCGAGGCAACAAAGGGAACCTCCTTGTGGTTGGTGTCTACGACAGGCCACCCGATCAAGGGGAGCCTATCGACGAAGCCTTCTTACTCCAGCTACAGGAGGCATCACGCTCTCAGGCTCTCGTCCTGCTGGGGGGACTTCAACCACCCTGACATCTGCTGGAAAAGTAGCATGGCGAGCTGTAGGCAATCCAGGAGACTCCTGGAGTGCATGGAGGATAACTTCTTAAGCCAGGTAATAGACAGCCCCACCAGAGGGGACGGGATACCGGACCTGTTGGTCACCAAGGCAAGTGAGCTAATTGGTGCCGTCAAGATTGGAGGCAGCCTGGGCTGCGGTGATCATGCACTGGTGGAGTTCTCAGTCCTGAGGGATATGGGTCAGGCGAAGAGTAAAGTCAGGACCCTGAATTTTAGGAAAGCAAACTTCCAGCTCTTCAAGGAGTTAGTCAATGGGACACCCAGGAAACTGCCCTCAGGGACAAGGGAGCAGAACAGAGCTGGCAGATCTTTAAGGATGCTTTCCACAGAGCGCAAGAGCTCTCAGTCCCCAGGTGTAAGAAATCGGGAAAGGAAGGCAAGAGACCAGCATGGCTGAGTTGAGACCTGCTGGTCAAGCTAAAGGGCAAGAAGGAAATGCGCAGGCAGTGGAAGCAGGGACAGGTATGCTGAGGAGCGTATAGGGACTTTGCCCGGTTGTGTAGGGATGGGGTCAAGAAGGCCAAGGCGCAGCTGGAGCTAAACTTGGCAAGGGACGCAAAGAATAATAATAAGGGCCTCTACAGGTATGTCAGCCAGAAAAGGAAGGTCAAAGAAAGAGTACCTGCCCTGATGAGTGAGACTGGCAAACTGGTAACAGCAGGCGAGGAGAAGGCTGAGGTACTCAATGACTTTTTTGCCTCAGTCTTCACTGGCAACCTCTCTCCCCGCACCTCTCGAGTGGATGGACCTCAAGGCAGGGACTGGGGGAGCAAAGTCCCTCCGACTGTAAGAGAAGATCAGGTTCGTGACCGCCTGAGGAACCTGAACATACAGAAGTCTATGGGACCTGACAAGATGCATCCCAGAGTCCTGAGGGAACTGGCTGATGTAGTTGCCAAGCCACTCTCCATGATACTTGAAAAGTCATGGCAGTCCAGTGAAGTCCCCGGTGACTGGAAAAAGGGAAAAATTGCACCCATTTTAAAAAAGGGTAGAAAGGAGGACCCTGGGAACTACCGACCTGTCAGCCTCACGTCTGTGCCCAGGAAGATCATGGAACAGATCCTCCTAGGAGCTATGCTAAGGCACATGGAGGACAGGGAGGTGATTCGAGACAGCCAGTATGGCTTCACCAAGGGCAAGTCCTGCCTGACCAACCTAGTGGCCTTCTATGATGGAGTGACTACATCAGTGGAAGAGCTACGGATGTCATCTATCTGGACTTCTGTAAGGCCTTTGACACAGTCCCCCACAACTTCCTTCTCTCGAAATTGGAGAGATATGGATTTGATGGGTGGACTGTTCGGTGGATGAGGAATTGGTTGGATGTTGGCATCCAGAGGGTAGTGTTCAATGGCTCAATGTCCAGATGGAGATCGGTGACAAGTGGTGTCCCTCAGGGGTCCATATTGGGACCAGTGGGATCGAGCGTACCCTCAGCAAGTTTGCAGACGACACCAAGCTGAGTGGTGTGGTTGACATGCCTGAGGGACAGGATGCTATTCAGAGGGACCTGGACAGACTGGAGAAGTGGGCCCAAGTGAACCTCATGTGGTTCAACAAGGCCAAGTGCAGGGTCCTGCACCTGGGTCGGAGTAACCCCCACTATCAATACAGGCTGGTGGATGAAGGGATTGAGAGCAGCCGTGCCAAGAAAGACTTGTGGTACTGGTGGATAAAAAGCTGGACATGAGCCGACAATACGCGCTCGCAGCCCAGAGAGCCAATTGTATCTTGGGCTTCATCAAAAGAAGTGTGGCCAGCAGACCGAGGGAGGTGATTCTGCCCCTCTACTCCGCTCTCGTGAGACCCTATCTGGAGTACTGCGTCCAGCTCTGGAGTCCCCAACATAAGAAGGACATGGACCTGTTGGAGCAGGTATAGAGGAGGGCCGCGAAAATGATCAGAGGGCTGGAGCACCTCTCCTATGAAGAAAGGCTGAGAGAGTTGGGGTTGTTCAGCCTGGAGAAAGCGCTGGGGAGACCTTATTGCAGCATTTCATTACTTAAAGGAGGTGTACAGGAAAGATGAGGACAAACTTTTTAGCAGGGCCTGTTGTAATAGTACAAGGGGCAATGGCTTTTAGTTTAAAAAGGGAAGATTTAGAATGGTATAACACAGAATTTTTTTACAATAAGGGTGGTGAAACATTGGAACAGGTTGTCCAAAGAGGTGGTAGATACCCCATCACTGAAAACATTCATGGTCAGGTTGGATGGGGCTCTGAGCAACCTGATCTAGTTGAAGATGTTCCTACTCACTGCAGGGGACGTTGTACTAGATGATCTTTAAAGGTCCCTTCCAACCCAAACTATTCTATGATTCTTACCTCTAAAATGGATAGAGATGGGTTTGATGGATGGACTGTTAGATGGATAAAGTACTGGCTGGATGACTGCATCCAAAGAGTTATAGTCAACGGTGCAGTGTCCAAGTGGAAATGACTAATGAGTGGTGTCCCTCAAGGGTCTGTACTGGGACTGGTACTATTAAATATCTCTATCACTAACATAGTGGGATTGAGTGCACACTCAGCAAGTTTGCAGACAACACCAAGCTGAGCGGTGTGGTTGACACACCTGAGGGACGAAATGCTCTTCAGATGGATCTGGACAGTCTTGAGAAGTGGGCCCATGTGAACCTCATGAAGTGTAACAAGGCCAAGTGCAAGGTCCTGGACATGGGTCAGGGCAATCCCCGATATCAGTACAGAGTGGGGGATGAATGGATTCAGAGCAGCCCTGCGGAGAAGAACTTGGGCATAACGTTGGGTGAAAAATGTGCAGTGTACAGGGGGTTTCCTGAACTGGGGAAACCTCAGGGAGAGCTGAGAGACACACCAGGAGTTCACAGCTGCTTATGAGACCTGGGCATGTCACCAGGAGTGACAGCAGCTTATGAGACCTGGGCGGGGCCAGGAGCAATGGCAGGAGATTTAAACGCAGTGTAACTGAAACTAGCACTCACTCACCAAGGTGAGCAGCTCCACTGCCAGCACGATCTGCAGTGGCACGTTCAAGCGCGGTGTACAGCAGGGTTTCCTGAACCAGGGGAACCTCAGGGGGAGCAGAGGGACCCAACAGGAGCCTGTGGGTTGCCCGGCAGCAGCTGAAAAGACCTGCGCAGGGGCGGGAACAACGGCGCCCAAGCCATGCCCCACCCCCCCATGTAAAAGAAGCCCCCAGGGAGCGCTAGTGACCAGGGCAGGCAAACAGGGCATGGCACGTCAGCGAGGGCGTGGCACAGTAATTTGCATAGCAATTCACACGGAAGGGTGCAAAGGATGGGCAGTGTAGCTCTGCCAGCTCATCCAGGGAGAAATGGTATCCACCCTGCAGAAGGCCGTGGCCACTCTAAACTCTGCACCCTCCATGACTGATGCAACTTCACAGACAGAGCTCCAATGGGAACATGGTGCCACCCAGGTGTCAGGCTGCAGGGTGTGCCTTACTCTTAGGCCAGTACCAGATGGCAGTAGTGAGTAAACCTGTGGGAAGTGTGCCCAGGTAGAGGAGCTCCACCGCTTAGTGACAGAGCTCTGGGAGGAGGTGAGTAGGTTGAGGAGTATCAGGGAGTCTGAGAGAGAGATAATTTACTGGAATCGTACCCTACCATCCCTGGGACAGTCCTGTGAGGCAGACAGGATGCGTGGTACGAAGGATTCTCTATCCTCTCTCCACCTGGCTGAACACAGTGATTTAAGGGATAGAGGGCAATGACAACAAGTTCCTGCCGGGTGCATCAGGCATGTCTCCTTCATGACTACCTCACCTTCCCAGGTGCCCTTGCTAATAGGTATGAGGCTCTGAAAATGGAACCGAACAATGACAAGGATGATGGTTCATCTAGCTTGGAGGTGTCGACAAGGTTAAGTCGGCCTACACTCTGCATTAAAACCACTTCCATAAAGAAAAAAAAAGATTAGTTATTGTCATAGGAGACTCCCTTCTGAAGGGAACAGAAAGTCCAATATGCAGATAGGACCCACTGCTTAGGGATGTCTGCTGCCTGCCTGGGGCCAGGGTTAAAGATGTGAAGAGAAAGTGTCCTACCCTGGTATGGCCCTTGGATTCTTATCCATTATTCATTGTTCAGGGAGGCAGCGATGAAGTTGCAGTAAGAAGTCCGAGGGCAATCGAGAGGCTTCGGGGCCTTGGGATGGGTTAAGGGGTCAGGAGCACAAGTAGTATTCTTCTCTATCCTTCCAGTTGCAGGATATGTTGGAAGAAACAGGAAGACCCAGCAGATCAATGCCTGGCTCCGTGACTGGTGTCACTGTCAGAATTTTGGGATTTTTGATCATGGGTTGGTCTACAAGACACCAGGCCTGCTGGTGAAAGATGAGGTACACCCATCTCAAAGGGGGTAAAGGATTTTTGCACAGGAGTTGGCAGGGCTCATTGAAAGAGTTTTAAACTAGATTTAAAGGAGAGAGGGATAAACCCAGACTTGCTAGAGACAAGCCTGGGGGCGGCATGCCAATGTCTGAGGGATGGTGTACTAGCGAGGTCCTTTGGTCTGCCATCTCAGTGGAGGTAGAGGATAGAGATCCACGTGGCAGCAAAGACGCAAGGGTTATTGATGCGTTAGAAACCATGGAAGCACCTGAGAACAGTCACATAGGAATTAGGGCTTCTCCCCCCAAAAACGTGGCAGGATCAATAGCCCAACTGAAGTGCATCTACAGCAATGCACGCAGCATGGGCAACAAACAGGAGGAGCTGGAAGCCATTGAGCAGCTAGAAAAATATGATATAGTTGCAATCACGGAAACATGGTGGGATGACTCACACAACTGGAGTGCTGCAATGGATGTCTATAAACTCTTCAGAAGGGATAGGCAAGGAAGAAGAGGCGGTGGGGTATCCCTGTATGTTAGGGAGTGTTTTGACTGTCTAAAGATGAATGATGGTAATGAAAGGGTCAAGTGTTTATGGGTAAGAATCAGGGAAAAGGCCAACAGGACAGATATCATGGTGGGAGTCTGTTATAGACCACCCAACCAGGATGAAGAGGCAGACAAAATATAAGCAGCTGGGAGAAGTCTCACAATCACTAGCCCTTGTTCTCATGGGGGACTTCAACTTACCAGATGTCTGCTGGAAATACAATACAGCAGAGAGGAAAAAGTCTAGGAGGTTCCTGGAGTGTGTGGAAGATAACTTCCTGACACAGCCGGTCAGTGAGCCAAGTAGGGAAGGTACCCCACTGGACCTGTTGTTTGTGAACAGAGAAGGACTTGTGGGTGATGTGATGGTTGGAGGCCATCTTGGGAATAGCAATCATGAAAGGATAGTTTTCGATTCTTGGAGAAGTAAGGAGGATGGTTAGCAGTACTGCTACCTTGGACTTCCAGAGGGCAGACTTTAGTCTCTCTAAGAGACTGACAGATTCCGTTGGGAGGCAGTCCTGAAGGGCAAAGGAGTCCAGGAAGGCCGGATGTTCTTCAAGTAGGAAATCTTTAAGGCACAGGAGCTGGCCATCCCTATGTGCCAAAAGACAAGCAGGTGGGGAAGAGGACCCGCCTGGCTGAACAGAGAGCTTTGGCTGGAACTCAGGAGAAAAAGGAAAGTTTATGAACTTTGGAAGAGGAGGCAGGAAACTCAGGAGGACTACAAGGATGTCATGAGGTTATGCAGGGAGAAAATTAGAAGGGCCAAAGCCCAACTAGAACTTAATCTAGCTACTGCCATAAAAGACAATATAAAGTGTTTCTATAAATACATTAGCAGTTAAGGAGGGCTAAGGAGAATCCCCATCCTTTATTTGATGCGGGGGGAAACAGTGACAAAGGATGAGGAAAAGGCTGAGGTACTTAATGCCTCCTTTCCCTCAGTCTTTAATAGTAAGACCAGTTGTTCTCAGGGTACCCAGCCCCCCGAGCTGGAAGATGGGGATGGGGAGCAGAATGAAGCCCCCATAATCCAAGGGAAAAGTGACCTGTTACACCACTTAGACACACACATGTCTATTGGGTCAGATGGGATCCACCCAAGGGTACTGAGGGAGCTGGCAGAAGTGCTCACCAAGCCACTTTCCATCATTTATCAGCAGTCCTGGCTGACCAGGGAGGTCACAATGGACTGGAGATTAGCAGATGTGACGCCCATCTACAAGAAGGGCCGGAAAGAGGATCCAGGGAACTACAGGCCTGTCAGTCTGACCTCAGTGTCGGGGAAGGTTATGGAGCAGATCATCTTGAATGCCATCATGTGGCATGTACAGGACAACCAGGTGATCAGGCACAGTCAGCATGGGTTTATGAAAGGCAGGTCCTGCTTGACAAGCCTGATCTCCTTCTATGATAAGGTGACCTGCTTAGCGGATGAGGGACAGGCTGTGGATGTTGTTTACCTGGACTTTAGTAAAGCCTTTGACACTGTTTCCCACAGCATTCTCCTGGAGAAAATGGCTGCTCATGGCTTGGACAGATGTATTGTTTGTTGGGTAAAAACCTGGCTGGAAGACTGGGCCCAAAGAGTGGTGGTGAATAGAGTTAAATCCAGTTGGTGGCCAGTCACAAGTGGTGTTCCCCAGGGCTCAGTATTGGGACCATTTCTGTTTAGTATCTTTATCAAGGATCTGGATGAGGGGATCGAGTGCACCCTCAGTAAGTTTCCAGATGACACCATGTCGGGTGGGAGTGTTGATCTGCTTGAGGGTAGGATGGCTCTACAGATGGATCTGGACAGGCTGGATTGATGGGCCAAGGCCAATGGTATAATGTTCAACAAGGCCAAGTGCTGGGTCCTGCACTTGGGTCACAACAACCCCATGCAATGATACAGGCTTGGGGAAGAGTGGTTGGAAAGCTGCCTGGTGGAAAAGGACCCAGGGGTGTTGGTTGATAGCCAGCTGAATACGAGCCAGCAGTATGCCTAGGTGGCCAAGAAGTCCTATGGCATCCTCGCTTGTAGCAGAAATAGTGTGGCCAGCAGTACTAGAGAAGTGATCGTCCCTTTGTACTCAGCACTGGTGAGACCACACCTTGAATACTGTGTTCAGGTTTGGGCCCCTCATTACAAGACAGACACTGAGGTGCTGGAGCATGTCCAAAGAAGAGCAACAAAGCTGATGAAGGGTCTAGAGAACAATTCTTATGAGGAGTGGCTGAGGGAACTGGGGTTGTTTAGTGTTGTGGTTTAGCCTCAGTCAGCAACAAAGAACCACATGGCCGCTCGCTCACTCCTCCCCCACTCTGTTTTCAGAGTTACTATGGGTCTTCCATGATGGTGCTTTGCACAGACTACTCTAGAGAGGGAACCACTTTCTCTTTCTTTCTTTTTTTTTTTTTTCTTTCTTTCTGCACTGAGAGCAGTGGTAACCTCTCCTGAATCGCATCTGGCACTGCCCTCAAACATGCAACAGCATGGATTCCATTTTAGTAGGTTGTGAAGGAAGGTTCTTCAAAATAATTGCTTTCTGTGGATCCATGTTCCCTACCTATGATTCTTTGCAGTTTATGCTCGATTCCTGATGTAGTACAAGGAATTGAACAGTGTCTGGGTCCAGAGTACCTTCTACCCTTGGATTGATGATTGAGTTCTAAGTGAATATTGCTAACTAAAAACAACTGCTAGCCATCATGTTCTCTATGTCTGTAGATATTTAGTGAATGTTGCCTCGTAGGCATGTTTATGAATATGTAACCTTGTCTTTTTCAGATTTTAAATTAATCTTTGGTTTCAACTACTGTTAGTCATGTTAAGACACATCCCTGGAGTGTTGCCCTCAGTAGGCATTCAGAGATTGGTTTCTTTACAGGAAAGAAAATTTATCTGAAGTTCTTTTTCTTCAAAGATATAAGTCTCTGGGTTAACATTTAATCACTCTGCACGGATGAGTTGAAGAGATTCTTGAGTTACTTGTAGGGGTTCCCCCCCGCCGGCTTTTTCTGACTGGCTTTTACGTGGGAGTTACTGCTGCCTATTTTCTCTAAGAACTAACCTTATGTCGTGGTTTAGGCCAAATCGGCTACTGAGGACCTGGGGGACCCAAGATGGGACCGACAGATGCTCCCCTCTACCCCTCTTCAGAGAGAGGAGCAGAGGAGGAAAAAGAGACTTAGGAGTTTAGAAGGAACTAAACTACTTTAATGAAATATTAATAATAAAATAAAAAGAAATAATTAAATATATACAAAACCGTATCAAGCTCCCGAGATGACAGTCACGACCACCGGCTGGCACTGGGGCGGTCCCAGGCTGGACTCAGTGACAGACGGGAACTGGATTCTGGATCTGCATTCAGGATTGGGATCGCAGGCAGACGAACAGAGTCCTCCTCAGACGTCGGCCATTGAAGGAAGAGAGCCGACCCTTTGATCCCTCAGCTTTTATACTGAGCATGAGGCAGATGGGATGGAATACCCTGTTGGTCAGTTTGGGGTCACCTGTCCTGTCCGCTCCTCCCCGCAGGTGGGACCCCACTATGCTTTTCCACTTCCAACCCTCCAACGGGGCAAATAACAAAGTTGGTTGGCCTTGGTTGTTACAGCAATAAGTATAAGCAAGGTCCTCTCTGCATACCATGCCTGGGCATCAACTGTAAACATAGGTCTGATCACTCTGAGAGAGTGAACATTGCACAATATGCTGTCAATTTCAGTAGCTAGAGAGGCCTACCTAAGAAGCGAAGTTACTGAACAAAATTGATTCTGTTTTACCTCAAACCAGGACACCTTAGAATTTGAGATGCTTTTGAGTGCCTCTAACGGTGCCTTAGAGGAATTAACATCTTGAGTGCTCCCTTCTGGCCTTATCCTAAAAGCACTGACTGAAGAGTGATACTACAATGAGAAGATTTTAATTTTATTTTTTTTTAAAGGACAGGGTTTACAGGTATTTGTCTTCTTTAACACCTTCAGAATAAAAAATACTTTTTTGTTATGTTAGGTGAAAGCTTGTTTTCTATGCCATGCCATAACTGTCCAAAGCCCTTGTAACAGCTTACTTCATACACTTGTGTTTTTGCTGCAGATCCATCAGGGTGCAGTCCCTGTCTCATACACGGTGACAACGGTGGCACCACATGGAATTCCACTTTGTACAGCCCAGCACATACCACCCTGCAGCACACAACAGGTCCCAGGTTGTTCTGTAGTATTCAGTGGACAGCACCTTCCTATCTGTAGCGTGCCTCCTCCAGTAAGTATGGTTCTCTAGTTATATTGACTCTGGACTTAGACTTAGGAGGTGGAAAGCTTGGAGTTTCACTGCCCATACAGCTTTCCCTGATGTAAAATAAAAACTATTATTTCCTAGGGTAAATTGTAATGGTATATATAATATGGTATATATAATAGTGCAAGCTTTAGAGCTAGTAAACATTTTGTGCTTCCCTGCTCCCTTCATAGAATTATACCATATTCTCATGTATTTTTGACTCAAAATAGATGCTGGTTTATGATCTGGTCTCTTACCCTATCCGTTAACAGCTATTCTACATACATTCAGATACTTACAGGAAAAGACTTTCAAAGTTCATCAAGTACTATTAGGAATCTCACCTAGAGCTTTAATCTGGAAATGGTCTTATAAAATGGTACAGCTACAGATAACAGCTCTTTATGAAAGACAGACAAGGACACAGAGGAGATGATTACTTCTAACATGAAGGAGTAGCTCAAGCATATAGAGCTCTTCTATGGAATGGGGGACAGGCTGTTTGAGAGCTTGGGGGTCAGAAATAGAGAAGAGACTAGCAAGGGGTGATATCATGATGTGAGCTTGTTACAGACCACCTGATCAGTGTGGAGAAGGGGACAAGACCTTCTTTAAGCAACCTGAGGAAGTCTCCAGATTACAGACCCTGGTTCTTATGTGGGACTTGAAACTCCCTGACATCTGCTGGAAGAGCAACAATAGGACAGAAACCATCCAGGAGGCTTCTGGAGGGTGTTGGGGGGGGGGTTGAACGATGACGAAAACTTCTTAATACAGGTGCTGGATGGGCCAACTGGGGGGATGAACAGCTGGATCTGCTGCTCATGAACGAGGAAGAACTAATTGAGGATGCGGCAATCAGTGTCAACCTTGACTTGAGTGGAGCTCAGGATCCTGAGGGAGTGAGGAAGGCAAGAAGCAGAGTACAGACCTTGCATTTCAGACCATTGTGCACGCAGCTTTTGCTTTACCTATTAAAATGTATTTACCTCAACCCATGAGTTTTCACATTTTTACCTTTCTGATTCTCTTCCACATACCACTGTGGGGAGGGGAGTGAGCGAATGGCTGTTTGCTGTTTAGCTGCCTACTGGGGTTAAACCACAAGTCTAAAAAAATGCCTAATGTGGAGCTCGAAGGGTTTGAGATAACAACAGGTTTGACCAGAATGTATTGGAGGGAACTTATAATTATTATATCTGTTTAACAGTTGCTGATCGTGATGTTGACTTATCTGTCCTTGACATTGGTTTATCTGATCCGTGCCATATTCCCCTTTTTTTTGCTGTGTATCAAATTGGAGAGCTTGTTAAAGGCTGGTTTTGGCTTTTGCAGTCTGCTGTGCTGTTTAGCACTTGGTGGTGTTTTGCTTGGGAGAATTATGATAAAAGCACCGGCCTTGAGCCTATTCTGGTATTTGGGGCCTGCATTGATGCCTCCCCTGTACTTCAGGAACCATCTCATGGAGAAAATTAACAATTACACTTTTTCCCTTTTCTCCTCTGAGAGGCATTCAGTAGAGGAAACATAGAATGGCACCTTCCCCTTCTTCTATGGGGTAGATGTTTGCTCCCTTGTTACAATGTCTTAAGTATCTTGAATATCCTTGGTTAACCAAAATACTCCTATTGGTACTTCTGAAGAATTATTTTTTTTTCTAAGGTTAATCAACTATTTAGGAATATCACCCAGGGATATGCCCTGAGGTAGTGTGATTATGGGTGGCAAGGCGTGTGTGAGAATATGGGCAGGTACCTAGAATGGTTGTAACTGATGGTCTGGAACTTCATCCCCAAACAAGTGCAGGATCTTGATGAAGTGATAGAATGTTTGAAAAAAGGATGCCTTGGCCCTGGCTATGCCAAAGAGACACAACTTGCTCTGTGCTGGGGCCTGGCCTATGCCTACTGAGAACTATTCAGCACCCTCAAGGAGAAGAGAGGGTTTCTATATCTGAAGACATACAAACAGACACTGTGGCCCAACCAGAGACCCAAACCTCAACTATATCAGTTGCTCCAGGATAGTCAAGAAGAAACAATGGAAGTGGAGATCAACTTGTTTAGCAAGGAAAAAAGAAGCTTCTCCTGAGACGGAGCAGGAGAGAGAATCAGAAAAGGCAGCCTGTTCTGTAGTGGGGCAGTCACAAGAACAGGAGAGGGAAGAGACTGAAAGCATAACCAAGTCAGAAACCACCCTGTCCCTGAATGAGCTGCAAGATATGTGAAAATATTTCAGCTGCCATCCAGGTGAGCAAATTATCAGCTGATTGCTCCAATGCTGGGATGTTGGGGCCAGTAGTCAGGAATTAGAGGATAAGGAAGCCTGGCAGCTGGGATTCCTTGCTAGGCATAAGGCCATTGACAAAGGGATTGGAAAAGGGGCAACAGTCCACAGCCTCTGGAGGTACATCCTGTCGAGCGTGAAGGAAAGGTATCCCTTCAAGGAAGATCTTATAAATTACCAAGGCAAGCGGACCACCATTGAGGGAGGTATCCAGTATGTGAGGGAATTAGCCGTGATGGAGGTGATCAACAACCTCATAGACAGCTGGGCCAAGGAGCATGGCATTGACTAGGTGTATCACATCCCTTCTCATGCACCAGTCTCTGGGAAAATTGAATGATACAATGGACTGTTAAAAACTACACTGAGAACAATGGGTGCTGGGACATTCAAGCATTGGGATACACATTCAGCAGAAGTCACTTGGCTAGTTAACACTCGAGGATCTGTCAGTCAACCTGGCCCTGTTCAATCAAAACCACTACGTACTGTGGAAGGACATAAAGTCTCCGTAGTACACATAAGGAACTGGCTGGGAAAGACAGTCTGGGTTATTCCTTCCTCTGGAAAGGGCAAACCCATTTGTGGGATTGCTTTTGCTCAAGGGCCTGGGTGTACTTGGTGGATAAAGCAGAAGGATGGGGAAGTCACACGTGTACCTCAAGGAGATTTAATCCTGGGTGAAAATAACCCATGATTTGAGTTGTATGGTGCCATTCCTGTATGATGCCAGTGTATGTTGCCACTGCTGCGGCTGCCATGTGTCAAAGGTATTATAACAGGAACCCCTTGCTGCTAGCCAGGCTACGGGCAAGGGGAGGAGTTCTTTGCAATGTAAAACCCTATAACCTGGCCAAAAGGGACCAGGGGTGGAGAATGTAATGGATATACCTTTAAATTGTTGTAACCTTTGTTTTGAGTTACATGTTATAGGAAGCACTATAGCAGGACCCATCCAGACCAATGAAGGCCATGCCTCGCAAAAAGCAGTGCAAGTGCAGCAGTGAACCAACCTGAGCTGGCTTTGGTGCCCAATAAGTCCACACACCACACCACTTCTCCTGTTCTGTCCTCCATAACAGATGGAGCCCAAAGTCATGGAATAAATGAACTGAATAGACATTTTATGGACAGGCATTTTATAAGGGTAGTCCATAGACTAAGGGAATGATATCTGTGTAAATAGCAAAGGATGGGAAAGGGGGTGGTGGTTAATGAGGATGTATTGGACAGTGTGGGATCTGAGCATGACGTAAATGGTGTGGAATTAGGGGTGGAGAATGTACTGGTTTTGGCTGGGATAGAGTTAATTTCCTTCATAGTAGCTGGTATGGGGCTATGTTTTGGATTTGTGCTGAAAACAGTGTTGATAACACACCCATGTTTTAGTTATTACTGAACAGTGCTTGCACAGTGTCAAGGCCTTTTCTCCTTCTCAGACTGTTCTGACAGCGAATGGGTTGACTTTGTCTCACTCTGTCTCTCTGTACATCTGTCTGAGCATGTCTCTGTGTGCACATTGATCTCTCTCTCCTCCTCTGTGCACATGCATGTCTCTGTGACTGCAAATGCATCAGTATTTCTCCATGTCTTTGCATAGGCATATCTGTCTGTTATGGTTTGAGAAAATCCACAACAGTTTATTGTTGTTTAGACAATCATTTTATCACCCGATGTCACCTCCCCACCCAGGAAGGGGAATTGGGAAAAACAAGGAAACCTGGGGGTTGAAATATAAACAGATTTGATAGAATAAGACTGGATAATTAACATTAAAGAACCAATATCAATCCCAATACCAATATAAAATATACAAGGATTATACTCAGCCAATTATATCAGTAGGAAGCTGTGCACTCCCAGAAGTGGACAGCAAATGTGGGACACTGCGAGTGCTACAGCTTCAGGAGGAAGGGAAGGCCTCAGGGGTACGGCACCAGGGCAAGAATTTATCTGGATCGCTGTCATCAAGGGAGAGAGAGCACTTTGCAGCAAACTTTCAAATTTATATTGAATGTGACATTCATGGTATGAAATAATCCTGTTGGCCAGCTTGGGTCAAGTGCCTGGGTCTCACTCCTCCTCATCCCTGCACCTGGCAAGCTCGAAAACACTGAGACCTTGAAACCCACACACCATAGCTGGCTATAAAGTAAATATTTTCACAAACTCAGACACTAGAGCCTTCTAAAAGTGCAGTTTTCCCAAGTATTAGAAGATAAATTAGTCCTGTGTTGCTCGAACCGGGACACTCTCTGTCTGTGTGCGTGCATATCTGTGTATCTCTGCATCTGCATGTGCTCACGTCTTTCTTCCTCTGCATCTTTGCGCATCTCTGCATCTATCTGCATGAGTGTCTCTCAGATGCTCTTCCTCTGAATCTGTGAGTGCGCGCTATTGTGTCTGTCTCTCTGTCTCTCTCTGTGTCTCACTTTGCTCCTGTGTGTGTGCACATATCTCTGTTCCTCTGTGTGTGCATGCCTCTTTGTCTCTCTCTTCCTCTGATTTTGTGTGTATGTGCATCTTTCTCTGCATCTGTGCACATGTGTGTGTCTGTTTCTCTACACCTATGTGCGTGTGCCTGTCTCTCTCTGCATCTGTGCATGTGCACATGCATCTCTCTCTTCTCTCCATTTGTGTGCACATGCATCTCTGCATCTGTGTGCGCGTGGCTCTCTCTTCCTCCTGTGTCTGTGCACTCATGTCTTTGCCTCTCTGCCCGCATGTCTCTCCATGTGTGTGCTGTGCATCTATCTCTCTTCCTCTGCATCTGTGTGTGCGCCTCTATGTTTCTCTCTGTGTCTGGGGGTGCTCCAGTCTGTGTATGTGCGTACGCGTGTCTCAGTCTCCTCCTCTGCATCTGTGTGTGTGTGCCTGCCTCTGTCTCTCTGTCTCTTACTTTGCACACATGCGCATCTCTGTCTCTCTTTCTGCCCATCTCTGTCTCTCTGCGTCTGTGTATGCACACAACTCTCAGTGTGTGCACGTCTTTCTTCCTCTGCGTCTGTGTCCAGAAGCATCTCTGCGTCTGTGTGCGTATGCATCTCTGCTGCTTTTCTTCTGCATCCCTCTTCACACGTGTCCCTCTGTCTCTCCACCTGTGCATCTCTGTGTCCGCATGTGTCTCTTGGTCTCTCTTCCTTGGCATCTGTGTGTGTGCACGTCTCTGCATGTCTGTGTGTACCCACATCTGTCTGTCTCTCTTCCTCTGCATCTGTGTGCACATGTGGTGGGTTGACATTGGCTGGCTGCCAGGTGCCCACCAAGCTGCTCTCACTCCCCCTTCCTCAGCAGGACAGAGGGACAAAATAAGATGAAAAACTCATAGGTTGAGATAAAGGCAGTTGAATGAAAGAAAGCATAGGCCATGCATGGAAGCAAAGCAAAAAAACAATTATTCTATACTTCCCATCAGCAGGTGCTGTCCAGCACTTCCTGGGAAGTAGGGTCTCAGTATGCATAGAGGTTGCTTTGGAAGGCAAATGCCTTAATAAAAATTGCCCCTTCCACCAGCTTTTATTGCTGAGCATGATATCATAGTGTACGGAATATCCCTTTGGGTCAGCTGTCCCAGCTATGTCCCCTCACAAACTCTTACCCACCCCCAGCCTTTGCAGGGGGCAGGGGCGTGGAGAGACAGCCTTGATGCTGTGTGAGCACTGCTCAGCAATAGCCAAAACACTGGTGTGTTATCAACATCATTCTAGCTACAAATACAAAGCACAGTACTATGAGGGCTGCTATGGAGAAAGTTAACTCCATCCCAGCCAGACCCAGTACAATCTATACCGCTTATTCCACTTGCATCATGCTCATTCCATATAATTTGAAACATTAATATATCTTCTGATCATCCCATTGTATCTGTTTCACATTCCTGAAACCTCCTTCTGCCAACACTTGTAACTTATATGACATAAACCATATGACATATGACACAAACCAGGACACCTTAGAATTTGAGATGCTTTTGAGTGCCTGGGCAGGGCCAGGAGCAATGGCAGGAGATTTAAACGCAGTGTAACTGAAACTAGCACTCACTCACCAAGGTGAGCAGCTCCACTGCCAGCACAATCTGCAGTGGCACGTTCAAGCGCGGTGTACAGCAGGGTTTCCTGAACCAGGGGAACCTCAGGGGGAGCAGAGGGACCCAACAGGAGCCTGTGGGTTGCCCGGCAGCAGCTGAAAAGACCTGCGCAGGGGCGGGAACAACGGCGCCCAAGCAATGCCCCACCCCCCCATGTAAAAGCCACTTTTCTCATTCAGCGATCTCTAGGGTCAGCTGGATGGTTTTCACATCTGCAAACTCGCCTTCTCCTTTGAGACCTTCAACAACTTGTCGTGTGGGACTCCACACAGCAGCTTTCCACATGGTTGCCTACAACATGACAGGATTCATCAGTAAACAGAACAAAGTGCCTTTCATTTTCTGATAACTCATTATATGGTGGTGCCTGTTGGGCACAAGTCACCTCCTCAGGCAATGCTTCAAAATCACTGCCTTCTGGACAGTCCATCATCTCTTCCAGCATTCCTGGGCAGTTGGGGTTCCCCATTTGAGCCCGTTGCATGATCAACACTACCCACTTACTCCATGTAGCATCAGTTGCGTGATCTGTAGAGTGGATGTTTCCTTTGAACATCCAGTGTAGCACAGGCAATCGTGGTGCCAAGAAGAGATATGCTTCTGAACCATCAATTTCTGAAGTGGCTCAAACCCCCTCATATGCTGCTAGTATCTCTTTTTCAGTTGGGGTGTAGTGGGCTTCCGATCCTCGGTACCCTCGGGTCCAAAACTGTAGTGGTCAACCTCAGGTTTTTTACTCAACCTGGTGTTTTCTGCCAGAGGCTACAGGTGAGATCATGCTCCCCGGCTGCAATGTGGAGCATATTTTGCACAGCTGGTCCTGTATGGACAGGCCCAAAAGCTACTGTATGAGCTATCTCCTGTTTGATCAGCTTAAAGGCTTGTTGTGGCTCAGGGTCCCACTCAAAATAGTCCTTCTTTTGGGTCACTCGATAGAGAGAACTCACAAACTGATTATCACCTGGAGCATGCATTACGGAATCATGGAATCTTCAGAGTTGGAAGGGACCTCTAGAGATCATCTAGTCCAACTCCTCTGCTAAAGCAGGATTGCCTAGAACATTCTCCAGAATCCCACAAGGCCTGGGAAAGCTTGTGTTTCTTTCTTGTTAGCTGGTGGGGACATAGTTGCTATCATATTGATCACATCCATAGAGACATGATGACATCCATCCTGCCATTTTACTCCCAAGAACTGCATCTCCTGTGCAGGTCCCTTGACCTTGCTTCTTTTTATGGCAAAACCAGTTTTCAGAAAAATCTGATTTATTGTTTTTTCCTTTCTAAAACACTTTACCGCTTTGTTGCCCCACATGATGATATCATTGATGTATTTTAGATCAGGGGGCATCACCCTGTTCCAGTGCATTTTAGTTTAGCCAACGACAAATGGTTGGATTGTGCTTCTACCCCTGGGGCAGTTGATTCCAGATGTATTGGACACCCCTCCATGTGAAAGCAAACTGTGGCCTGCACTCTGCTGCCAAAGGAATTGAGAAAAATGCATTGGCAATGTCGATTTTAGCATACCACTTGGCTGCCTTTGACTCTACTTCATTTTGGAGTTACAACATGTCTGTCCCCCCTTCTCTCTCTCCCTCCCCCTCTCTGTGCTCCCATCTTTGTCTCTTTTCCTCTGCATCTGTGTGCGTGTATCTCTGTCTCACTCTGTGTTTGTGTGTGTGTGCGCGTCTCTGTCTCTGTTCCTCAGCATCTGTGCACTCTTCTCTGTCTCTTCCTCTGTGTCTGTGTGTGTGCTCATCTCTCTCTGCATCTCTCATCATCTCTGCATGTGTCTCTGTGCACATGAATCTCTCTCTCCTCCTCTGCCTCTGTGCATGTGCATGTCTCTGTATCTGTGTCTCTCTTCCTCCTTGCCTGTGTGCAGTTGCTTCTCTCTGTATCTATGTATATGCAGGTGTCTGGGTCTCTCTTCTGCTACGTCTGTGAACGTGCATGCCTCTCTGTTTCTCTCTCTGCGTCTGAACATGCGCACATCTCTGCATCTGTGTGCATGTGCTTCTGTCTCTATTATTCTGCATCTGTGTGTACGCCTCCCTGTTTCTCTTTGTGTCTGTGTGTGCTCCAGTCTGTGTATGCGTGTGCATGTCTTTCTGTCTCTCCTTTGCATCTGTGTGTACGCATCTCTGTGCACGCACATCTCTCTTCCTCAGCATCTCTGTGCGCACAAGTTTCTCCCTCTGCATCTGAATGTGCACATGTGTCTCCACGTCTTTGTGCATGCACACCTCTGTTTATTTTCCTCTGCATCTGTGTGAATGGCTCTCTTTCTCTCTGCATCTGTGCGCACCCATCTATGTCTATGTGCACATGTGTCTCTTCCTCTGTATCTGTACACACGCACATCTGTTCCTCTCCCTCTGCGTCTCTGTGCATGCCTGTCTATGTCTGTGTGTGCATGCATCTCTCTATCTTTCTCTCTTTCTCTGCATCTGTATGCCTGTGTGTCTCTGTCTCTTCCTCTGCATCTCTGTTCTCACACGCCTGTCTCTCCTCCTTTGTGGCTGTGTGCACGTGTATCTCTGTCTCTCCCCTCCTGTTTGTATGCCCATCTCTGTCTCTCTTCTTCTGCATCTGTGTGCACGTGCCTCTTTCTAGCTCTGTGTCTGAACGTGTGCATGTCTTCTGCATCTGTCTCTTCCTCTGCAACCGCACTTGCATCTCTGTCTCTCCTCCTCTGCGTCTATGTGCACACCTATCTCTGTGTGTCTGCACCTCTGTCTCTTTTTCTATTTCTTCCTCTGTGTCTTTGCTCATGCCTCTGTCTTTCTTCCTTTGCATCTGTGCACACATGCGCCTCTGTCTCTCTGTCTGTACACGCCTGCATCTATGTTCCTCCACATTTGTATGCACGAGCATCTCTCAGTCGCTCTTCCTCTGTTTCTCTCTGTCTCTCTGCATCTTTGTGCACGTGGATTTCTCTGTCTCTCCCTGAGTCTGTGTGCACACATATCTGCCTCTTCCTCTGTGTCTCTGCATGCGCTTCTCTCTCTATATATATATCTCCCTTCCTCTGCATTTGTCTGCACAAGCATCTGTTGGTCTCTCTTCCTCTGCATCTGTGTGTGCATGCATCTCTCTCCACCCCCCCACCCCACCCCCCATGTGTCTCTGTGTGCATGTGGGTCTCTGTCTCTCTTCCTCTTCCTCTGTACACTTATGTTTGTCTGTGTGCACATCTCTCTTCCTCCTTGTCTGTGTGCAGGCACATCTCTCTGCATCTGTGTGTACATGCTGTGTGTGCACAGCACACGCATCTGTGTGTGCATCCCTCTGCCTCTTTTTCACTACGTATGTGCGTATGCTTATCTATTTGTATCTCATCTGCATCTGTGTGCGCTCATGTCTCTCTTTCTTCCTCTCTATCTTTGTGCACATCTCTCT
>NW_009646331.1:25577-39040 GCF_000708025.1 Charadrius vociferus | reverse complement strand
CGCCGTGGGTTCCCTCCCCCCCCCCCCCCGTTTTTCTCTGCATCTGCATGCACACGTGTCTCTCTTCCTCTGTGTCTGTGCGTGGTTCTCTGTCTCTCCGCATCTATGTATGTGCCTGTTTGTCTTTCTCTGTCACTCTGCGTTTGTGTGCCTGTCCACCTCTCTTCCTTTGCGTCTGTGTGCACGTGTCTCTCTTCCACTGCATCTTTGTGTGTATGCATCTGTCTGGCCTCTGCATCTGTCTGCATGTGCCTCTTTCTCTTCCTCTGTCTGCACGTTCCTCTCTTTCTCTCTGCATTTGCACGCACATGGCTCCCCGTGTCTACCTCCCTCTCTCTCTTTGCCTGTCTCTTGCTGATGCTCTTTCTCTCTCTCTCATTCTGCCTTTTGCTCTCTTTCTTGCTCTCTCTTCTCTGCTGTCTTCTGCTCTTTCGCACTTTTGTGCGCACTCACTTTCTCTCACACTTCCTCTGTCATTCTGTCTTGATTGCTCTTCCTTGCTCTCATTTTCCCTCTCTGTTTCTCCCTCACTCGTTCTCTGTCTTTTTCTTCTTTTATCCTTCTATTTCTCCTTTTTCCCTCTTCTTTCTTTCTCACTCTTTCACTTACTCTCATGTTTGCGCTCTTCTCTCTCCTCCGCTCTTTCTTTTTCTCTCTGCCTCTCTTCCCCTATCTTGTTCTCTTTATCGCCCTCTTCTGTTTTCTTTTTCTCTCTGCCTCTCTCTACCTCGTCCTCACTATCTTTCTTTCACTTTCTCCCTCCCTCCCTCCCCTCTCCTTTTCTCGCTTTCTCTCTGTCTCTCTCTCACTCTGTCTCTCTTTGTGACATGGTCTGGAAAAGTCAGCCTGTAAAACGAAAACTTTTCAATAAACTTCTGAAAAGACTTTCTAGAATTGCAATGGTCGCTTATTTTTAGTACCAGAGATCGTTGCACATTCTAGCTCTACTTAAAAAGAATGAAATTATTTCAGAATATAACACTATAAAGTGGAGACTTGTTGACATGTCCTCTTATTGTAATATTGGGTGAGGAATACATTCAGTTTCTTCAGTATTGAACAACTGGATTAAGGCAATAGATTTGAAAGCCTGAAGGACGTTTAAAATATACTCTAACCTCCTGCATAACACACACCACAGAAGGTCCTTTCCAACCTAAACCATTCTATGATTCTATGATAATCTTTATGCAGTATCCTTAACACACGTTAAAGCTATAATAATCTTTATTTATTCTTGGCTATTATATAAACTGATGAACTGCGTTTTAATATTTCCAAAAGTACCTCCTACATGTGTTATAGAATACTATGTTATGTTGTACCTGCACATTTATTATTTATTTCAGAGGATCATTTGAGGAAAACAAGTATTTAGATCAGATTAATCTTGAACTGTATCAGCTTGGTGTAAAGATCAATTTGGGGTCATAACCACAGTAAATGAGGTTGTGACTGCACTTTTGCTATTGGAATCTGATTGTAAACTATATCTCCTTACCATCTTTGCAGTCATTATGCATATTGACCATAATGTGTTTTGTGTTTTCTAATGAGAACAATATGCTTTGGGTAAGAGAGAGTACAGCTGTGTCCTCTACTCCATTTCCTGATAAAGCTTGATTCACTCTGAAAGTGGAGCAGTGAAGTTTAATGTTTGAAAACTGTCTGTAATAAATACCCTCGTGTCCTGGTTTCAGCTGGGATAGAGCTAATTTTCTTCCTAGTAGCTGCTGTATTTTGGATTTAGTATGAGAATAATGTTGATAACATGTATAGTTTTAGTTGTTCCAAAATAATTTTTATATTAAGTCAAGGACTTTTTCAGCTTCCCATAGAAGCTGAGAGGGAACATAGACAGGACAAGCTGGCCAAAGGAAGATTCCATACCATAGATGTCATGCTCAGTATATAAATGGGGGTTGGCCAGGGGGCAGGAATCTGCGATCGCTGCTTGGGACAGGCAGGGCAATCGATCATCGGGTGGTGGTAGCAATTGTATTACATAACTTTATTTTGTATATTCTTTTACCATTATTATTATTATCATCCTTCTCCATTACTATTCTATTAAACTGTATCTCAACCCATGAGGTTTTTTTCTCCTTTTTCCCCCTCTTCTCCCTACTCTACTGGGGAGTGGGGGGGAGTGAGTGAATGGCTGCACAATCCTAGTTGCTGTCTGGGGTTAAACCACGACACCTTGTTTACATAAGAGAATTGATGTTTATTTTTTAAAAGCTCACTTTGAGTTGTACTTTTAATGGTCAGAAACATAAAAGGAATGCCAGATATTCTGGTGACTGATGAAAAAAGCAGATGAAAGAATGTTCCCAGATTTGCAGAGCTAGAAGTAAAACTGAGCACTTCCATGAAGTGAGTTTCTGTACTCCGGACCACCACCTTGATTCCTGAGAGTTCAAACTTTAGTGACTCACACTATACTTTGGACATGTGCCTTAGCATAGTTTCCAGGATTGCTGCGACACAGGTGCAGGACCTTGCACTTGGCCTTGTTGAACTTCATGAACTTCTCAAGCCTGTCCAGGTCCCTCTGGATGGCAGCTCTCCCCTCCAGCATGTCAACCTTGGTGTTGTCAGCAAAATTGCTGAGGATTCACTCAATCCCACTGTCCATGTCGCCGACAAAGATGTTAAACAACACCAATACCAACCCCTGAGGAATGCCACTTGTCACTGGTTTCCACTTGGACATCCAGCTGTTGACTGCAACTCTTCCAGTGAGGCCATCCAGCCAGTTCCTTATCCACCGAGTGGTCCATACATCAAATCCATGTCTCTTCAGTTTAGATACAAGAATGTCATGCGGGACAGTGCCAAACGCTTTCCATAAGTCCAGGTAGATGATGTCAGTTGCTCTTCCCTTATATACCAACGGTGTAATCCCTTCGTAGAAGGTCACCAAATTTGTCAGGCATGACTTGCCCTTGGTGAAGCCATGTGGTCTGTCACCAATCACCTCCTTATTTTCCATGTGCCTTAGCATAGTTTCCAGGAGGATCTGCTCCATGATCTTGCCAGGCACAGAGCTGAGACTGACTGGCCTGTAGTTCCCGGGGTCTTCCTTTTTTACCTTTTTGAAAACTGGGGCTACTTTTCCCCCTTTCCAGTTAGTGGGAACTTCACTGGACTGCCACGACTTTTCAAATATAATGGAAAGTGGCTTAGCAACTTCATCCACCAGTTGCCTCAGGACCCGTGGATGGGTCCCATCAGGTCCCATGTCCCTTGTGATCCTTCAGGTTCCTTAGATGGTCTCGTACTTGACCTTCACCTACAGTGGGCTGTTCTTCATTCTCACAGCTGCTTTCTTTGCCTTCTGTGACTTGGGCAGTGTGGTTAGAGCCCTTGCCGGTGAAGACTGAGGCAAAAATGTCATTAAGTACCTCAGCTTTCTTCATATCCTGGGTGACCATGTCTCCTGTTTCCTTCTGGAGAGGGCCCACACCTTCTCTAGTTTTCCTTTTATCATTGACATACTTATAGAAGTTTCTCTTGTTGCCCCTGATGTCTCTGGCCAGATTTAATTCTATCTGGGCTTTTACTTGCCTAACCTGGTCCCTGGATGCTTGGACAGTTTCTCTGTATTCCTCCCAGGCTACCTGTCCTTGCTTCCACCTTCTGTAGTCCTCCTTTTTGCTTTTGAGTGTGTCCAGGAGCTCCTTGTTCATCCATGCAGGTATCCTGGCTTTTTTGCCTGACTTCTTAATTGTTGGGATACGTCGCTCCTGAGCTTGGAGGAGTTGATCCTTGAATACTAACCAGCTTCCTTGGGCCCCTCTCCCCTCCAGCGCTTTAACCCATGGCACCATACCAAGCAGAGCCCTCAAAAGGCCAAAGTCTGCTCTCCTGAAATCCAGGGCAGTGAGCTTCCTGAGGACCTTCCTCGCTGCCCTAAGGATCCTGAACTCTACCATTTCATGATCACTTCAGCCAAGGCTGTCCTTGATCATGACATTCCCCACCAGCCCCTCCTTGTTGGCTCCTCTACCACTTGGAGGAGGAAGTTGTCATCAATGCATTCCAAAAACTTCCTGGATTGCTTGTGCCCTGCTGTGTTGTCCCTCCAACAGATATCGGGGTGGTTGAAGTCCCCCATGAGGACCAGGGCCTCTGAACACCATGCCACTCCTATCTGTCTATGAAGGGCCTCCTTTGCTCCGTCATCCTGGTCAGGTGGCCTGTAGCAGATGCCAACTGTAATGTCATCTGCCCCTGTGTTCCCTTTGATCCTTGATTCCTGAGACTTCAAACTTTAGCGCCTCACACTATATTTTGGACACACAACTTCACAGAGGAGAGGTTTGCTTTTACTGGAAATTCTGTCTCTGGGTGATGACTTCATAAGTCAGAGGAAGAGTTTTCACTCCAGAGCATAAGGGCCCCCTCAGAACATGGAAATGAGCAAAACTTTTAAGGCTAGTTATAACTCAGAATCATAGACTCATAGAATGGTTTGGATGCAAAGAATAATAAGAAGGGGTTTACAGGTACGTTGGCTAGAAAAGGAAAAAAATGTGCCTGTCACTACAGGCCCTGGCAAAATGTCTTTCTCTGTCTTTCTTATAAGCCCTCTTAATATTACTGAAAGGCCGCAATAAAGTCTCCCCGGAGCCTTCTCTTCTCCAGGCTGAACAACCTCAACTCTCTCAACCTTTTTTCACAGGACAGGTGTTCCAGCCCTCTGATCATTTTCATGGCCCTCCTCTGGACCCACTCCAACAGGTCCATGTCTTTCTTGTACAGGGGGCCCCAGAACTGGATGCGGTACTCCAGATGGGGTCTCACCAGAGCAGAGTAGAGGGGCAGAATCTATGTCTGTATCATTGATGAAGTTATTAAACAGTACTGGTCCCAGTATGGACTCCTGAGGGACATCACTCATTACTGTTTTCCACTTGGACATTGAGCCACTGATTAGAAGTCTTTGGATGTAGCCATCCAGCCTATTCCTTCTCCATCTAACACTCCATCTGTCAAACCCATCTCTCTCCAATTTAGAGGTAAGAATGTTGTGGGGGACCATATCAAAGGCCTTACAGAAGTTCAGGTAGATGACATCCATAACTCTTCCCTTGGCCACTGATTCAGTCACTCCATTGTAGAAGGCCACTATATAAGTCAGGTATGACTTGCCCTTGGTGAAGTCATGTTGGCTCTCTCTAATCACCTCCCTGTCTTCCACATATTTCAACATATCTTCCAGGAGGATTTTTTCCATGATCTTACTAGGCACAGAGGTGAGGATGACTGGTCAGTAGTTCCCAGGTTCCTCCTTTCTACCCTTTTTTAAAATGGGTACATTTTCTTCTTTTTCTGGCCAACGTACCTGTAAAACCCCTTCTTATTTTTCTTTGTATCCCTTGCCAAATTCAACTCCAACTATGCCTTAGCTTTCCTGATCCCATTAGCTTGCCTGAGCCCGTCCCGACACACTTTGGCAGCATCCCTATATTCTTCCCAGAATTCATGTCCCTGGTTCCATTGTCTGTGCATTTCCTTCTTACAGTTTAGTTTGATCAGGAGGTCCTTACTCAACCATGCTAGTCTCTTGCCTTCCTTGCCTGATTTCTTACACATGGGAATTGAGAGCTCTTACACTCTAAGAAAAACGTCCTTAAAGAGCTACGAGCTCTGTTCAGCTCCTTTATCTCTGAGGGTAGTTTCCCAGGCGGTCTCATCCACTAATTCCTTAAACAACTGAAAGTTCACTCTCCTAAAATTCAGGATCTTGACTTTACTCTTCACCTGGCCCGTATCCCTCAAGATTGTAAATTCCACCAGGGCATCATCACTGTGGCTCAGACTGCTACCGATCTTGACCTGTTCAATTAGTTCATCTGTGTTGGTGAGCAACAGGTCTAGTAACACTTCTCCGGTGGTTGGGCTGTCTGTTACCTGGATTAAGAAATTCTCCTCGGTGCACTTCAGTAGCTTGCTCTGCTACTTTTCCAGGAGGCGTCAGGGTGATTGAAGTCCCCCAGCAGGATCAGAGCCTATGAGCAGGATGTTTCCTGTAGCTGAAGTAAGAATGCTTCTTCAACAGGCTCCCCTCGATCACGAAGCCTGTAGTAAACACCAGACATGAGGTTTCCTTTGTGGGCTTGGCCCCTAAATTTTACCCATAAGCTCTCAACCTGTTCATTGCTGTTTTTCAAAGACAGCTCTGTGCAGTCAATCAATTTTTTTACATAGAGGGTGACCCCCCCCCACCTCTCCTTCCTTGCCTGTCCCTTCTGAACAGTCTGAATCTGTCAATTGCAGTGCTCCAGTTGTGTGATTCATCCCACCAAATTCCAGTGACTGTGATTAGATCATAGTTTTCTAGCTGCGCAATGGCTTCCAACTCCTCCTGTTTGTTACCCAGTGCTGCATACATTGGTATAGAGGCACTTCAGTTGGGCTGTTGACTATGTCACCTTTTTGGAGAACAAGCCCTAATTCCTTTGCGGCATTTCTCAGGTGTTTCCCTATTGGTTCCTAATGCATTAGCAGCCCCTGGCTCTTCTCTGTTACTCATAACTCCATCCCCTTCCCCCGATAAATCTATTTTAAAGCTCTCTATACGTCTAGTCAGCATGTTGGCAAAGACACTGTTGCCCCACTTGGTCAGGTGGGGCATCAGTTCCCAACAGACCCGGCTTCTCAAAGATAGATCCACAATCATAGAAGCCAAAAGCTTAAGTATGGCACTGTGTGAGCCAACTAGGGGAGGACGCAAGAACAACCACAAAAACACGGATGAAAGACAAAGAACAAATTTAATCTCAATACCTTGCGAATTGGGGAATATCTGAAGCAACACCCAGAGGAATGTGAGCAGGGCATGCAGGCACCACAGAGTGGGAGAAAGTCCTTGTTAGCAGGAGCATGTGAGCTCTGACTTGCTGTTCTCGCCTGCTTTTCAAGGGTTCAAGCAGGCGCAGTTTTCCACTGTGCTTTGATCTTATTCAACAAGGCAGTGATCTCATGTATGCTAGAGAAGGTGTCCCTCAGTCCACCCCAGGCTTACCTTATCTAAGTGTGGATGTTCTACTTGCAAGCACACAAGGCTGAACAACAATTAGTGTGATATATGTGTTGTCCAGCACCCCAGGTGGAGCGTGTTTACAATCTTCCTTGCCAATCTTCTGTTACTTTCCCACAGGCACCAGCCACAAAGCCAGGCATTCACCTCTTCAATTTGTCTCCTCCTTCCTGAACACCTTCCTCTGACTGCGGATGATAATATGTAGGGCTCACCAGGTTCGGCAGCCTCTCAGGGACATCACGAATGTGAGCTCCTAGTAGACAACAGACTTGTCTAGAGAAATTGTCTGGATGGCAAATGGGTGCTTCAGTGCCTCTCAGTAAGGAATCTGGCACTGGTTCTAATGTGGGTGGGTGGCTGGATCAACTTTGCATGGTCTTTTCCTGGATCCTGTCCATTACTTGTGCTTTTCAAACTCCAACCCCAGAGCATCATGTCTGTTATGCAAGGGCACATCAGGGGATTGGGGAAGGTTCTTCCTTCTACCCCAAGCAGAGATAAATGTCCAGTCTACTTCATCTTGTGAGTTACTTCATACAATCATAGAATCATAAAGGGGTTTAGGTTAGAAGGGACCTTAAAGATCCTCTAGTTCCAACCCCCCTGCCATGGGCAGGGACACCTCCCGCTAGACCAGGTTGCTCAAAGCCCCATCCAGCCTGGCCTTGAACACTTCCAGGGATGGAGAACCTACAAACTTTTCTGGGCAATATGTTCCAGTGCCTCACCATCCTCATACTGAAAAATTTCTGCCTAATATCTAATCTAAATCTACCCTCTTCTAGTTTGAAGCCATTACACCTTGTCCTATCACTACATGTCCTTGGAAAAACTCTCTACAGCTTTCCTGTAGGCCCCCTTCAGATACTTGGAAGGTCACTACAAGATCTCCCTGGAGCCTTCTCTTCTCCAGGCTGAACAGCCCCAGCTCTCTCAGCCTCTCCTCATAGGAGAGGTGCTCCAGCCTTCTGATCATCTTTGTGGCCCTCCTCTGTACCCACTCCAACGGGCCCATGTCCTTCTTGTGCTGAGGACTCCAAAGCTGGATGCAGTACTCCAGGTGGGGTCTCACCAGAGCGGAACAGAGGGCTAGAATCACTTTCTTTGACCTGCCTCATTTCTTTTGATGCTGGCCTTCTGGGCTGAAGGTGCCCATTGCCAGCTCATGTTGAGCTTCTCATCAACCAACACCCCCAAGTCCTTCTCGGCAGGGCTGCTCTTAATCTGTTCTCTGCCCAGCCTGTATTTGTGCTTGGGATTGCTGTGACACAGGTGCAGGACCTTGCACTTGGCCTTGTTGAACTTCATGAGGTTGGCATGGGCCCACCTCTCAAGCCTGTCCAGGTCCCTCTGGATGGCAGCTCTCCCCTCCAGCATGTCAACCTTGGTGTCGTCAGCAAACTTGCTGAGGGTGCACTCAATCCCACTGTCCATGTCTCCAACAAAGATGTTAAACAACACTAGTACCAACCCCTGAGGAACTCAAATGATCCTCTGAAATAAATAATAAATGTGCAGGTACAACATAACATAGTATTCTATAACACAGATAGGAGGTACTTTTGGAAATATTAAAATGCAGTTCATCAGTTTATATAATAGCCAAGAATAAATAAAGATTATTATAGCTTTAATGTGTGTTAAGGATACTGCATAAAGATTATCGAGCAACATTCTGTGATGTGTATTATGCAGGAGGTTAGAGTATATTTTAAACGTCCTTCAGGCTTTCAAATCTATTGCCTTAATCCAGTTGTTCAATACTGAAGAAACTGAATGTATTCCTCACCCAATATGTTGTGGGGGACTGTGTCAAAGGCCTTACAGAAATCCAGATAGATGATATTTGTATGTCTTCCCTTTTGCACTGATTTAGTCACTCCACTTACCTTCCCCTTGCACAGCCTTAAGGCAGGGCTGTCACTCAGCCTGGGACAGTGCACAATACCATGCATCAATCTCCTGCTCGCATTCCCAGATAGTGCGCTGCCTGATGACCTCCTCTTGTAACATAGTTATTTGTCTGAAGAGTTCTTCCAGCTGGACACACTTGTGCAGCTATGACCTCCACCGCTGCCTTCAGGTGCTGAGTGGACTTCCAGTTACTGGAGCTGCATGCAGCCTGAGGTCTGGACAGCTATATTGATCCTTGGGAGTTCTGTTTTGGGGGGAGATGTCAGTATAGTTAGGCTGTAGTGCTTCTGTTTGGGTTACAGCCACAGCCTTGCAGTTGCAGCAAATGGACACCGTTTTCTTTCAGCAGATCACCTCGAAGTCCCAGGACAGAGAAAGGGACAGCAGGTACCAGCAAGAGGGGAAGGGAGAGAAGGGGCCCAACTTCCCGCAACAGAGTTGTTTAGGGTACAATCTCATATTATGAGTCCTTCAGTTCCAACTGGTGATTGTTTTCTTGGTGTGTGTCTGTAAATGTAATATATGGGAAGAATAGAAGCTACTGTGGTAAGTAAACCTGCTCCCATCTTGGGAGTCTGTGCCAGAGCGAACACCCCCAAGTCCTTTTGATTTCATCTGAAGTAAAAGGCCCTTTGCTCCTTGCAAGTGTAGCTGGTAGCATCACACTTTTAGACCCTGTTCTGTACTAAAATCTCTGTTCATTGAGTTTCTGAATGAATTATTGTGTGGATTGTATTTGTAAGCTAAGGGTAATTGGACTGCTTTCTTTTGATAATCTCCTTTCACTCGAGATATATAAAAATGTTCATTTTCTTTCAGATGCTTCAGGCATGCTCAGTCCAACATCTACCAGTACCATATGCAGCGTTCCCACCTCTGATTTCTAATGACCCATTCCTTTTGCATCCTCCTCACCTCTCTCCGCATCATCCGTCTCACCTGCCACCTCCAGGGCAATTTGTTCCCTTCCAAGCACAGCAGTCACGTTCAGTAAGTAATGCTTCATATCCCCTCTCCTAAAATATTTGGGTGTTGATCAGCAAATAATGCTCTTGTCCTTCTAATAACATTCTGGTTGAGAGAACAAATGGATCTGATTTAGAGTAAGTAATAGGGTTTTGTAGTAGTGCTACCTGAGCAAGACTTAGTCTGAAGAAAAAAAATAATGTTTTGAAATTCATTTTGATTCTGTTGCCCACTCCATTTCCCTGGAGGCTTGTACTCCTGTCAGTCTGACATAAGTTTGCTTCGCGTACTACTTCTGCAGGTGGTGTTCTTCCAGAAAGTAAAAGAGAATATAGAGACCTAAGTGTAGTGCAGCAGTGGTCCCAGAGAAAACACTTTGCAGAGAAACCAGAAAGCACAAAGCATTATTTCTATTGCATGGTTCTACCACATTAATTCACAGTTTATTTAATGTGACCACTGTATCCCCCCCGAACACTAGTGTGAAAAGTATTACTCAAGCCTTCTATGGCCTACAGGAACCTCTTTTTTCCCCTGCTTATGGAAATTATTGACTCTTTTCACTTAAACAAACTTGGCCCAAAAGTTAATGCCTTCATAATAGGGCTTATGCAAACATGAGAGAAATGCTATTTTGGACACAAGGGAAAAAATTACATTTTGTAATTTCTACTTACTAATCTTCTGCCAGAGATTAGTAATTTCCACTCACTAATCTTCTGCCAGGCACCTTTGTGCCTGTTTCTTTGGAGCTCTACCAATATTTCATTAATACAGAAATGCAAAATAATTTCAGTATTACTAACAAATACTGCTCAGTGTGTTTTGAGCAGTAACTATTTGTTACTGCTGTGTTAAATGTCAGGTGTTGGCACTATTTTAATAATTTCATTATAGTCATGGGGGAACAGTTCTGCATAGTTTTCTCTGGTAATCAGGATGTCTTCCCTCAGAAAATGTTGGGGCTTCTTTCTTAACTTAGCTTCAGGAATAGGCTCCCTTGTTAACTTTTAGCTCTGTTTGATAGCTTGATTTTTTGCTGTCAAGTCTTACTAGAAGAATTATTGCCTTAAAAATGCTATTTAAAGTTTGTTCAGCAGAAAGAGGAAACAATTTTCCTTTGCTTCCACAGGATGACTTTCATAGCTGACTGTTTTGAAGCATGTGGAATTCAGTACTGGAAAAAGAAGGGTGAATTAGTGAAATAGTAGAGTTAAGGTTTTCCTGAAAAATGAGACCAAAATGAGCTGAGATTTGAATTGATCTTTCCTAATAGCAAAAGTATAGCTTCAAGATAATGTATCTAGCCTAAATGTTGCAATAGATTATTTATAAGTATAAATCATGGTGTTTATAATGAAGATTTTTGCTTCACAGGGAAAAGCTGAGTTGTTTTTGTAAGAAACTTCTTAATTCTTTATACATCAGTGTGCCTTCAATCATTCCTTATGGTAGTGAAATAGAACTATTTACTTCAGTTTGAGAACGTGTCTATTAAGAAAGTCAGTTGCTGCCTTATATATGCAGTCTGATGAAAGGGATCATAGGATCACAGGATCAGAGGATAATTCAGGTTGGAAGACACCTCAGGAGGTCTCTAGTTCAACCTTCTGTTCAAAACAGGATCAGCTATGAGGTCAGGTGAGGGTGCTCAGGGCTTTTTCCAGTTGGGTCTTGAAAACCTCCAAGGATGGAGACTACACAAACTCTCTAGGCTCCCGTTCCACTGCCTGACTGTCCTCATGGTGAAAAAGCTTGTTTTTGTATTTAGCTGGAACCTCTTTTGTTTTGACTTATGCCCATTGTCTCTTGTCCTTCCACCATGCACCACTGTAAAGACCCTGGCTCCATCTTCTTGATCAATCTCTGAAGGTATTGGAAGGCCGCTGTTAGGTGTCCTTTCCCCCTCCCCCCAAGCCTTTGCCTCTCCTGGCAGAAAAAGGCTGGTTCCCTCAAGCTCTTCTAATAGGATAAATGCTCCAGTCCCCTGATCATCTTGGTGGCCCTCCTTTGAGTTTGTTCTACTTGAACAATGTCTTTTTTTTTTTTTGTATTTGGGTGCCCAAAACTGGATGTAGTATTCTACATGAGGTCTAACAAGCATTGAGTAGAAGGTGAATAATCACTTCGCTCAATCTACTGGCTAAGCTACTGTTTGTTAATACAGCCCAAGATACTACTCGCCGCCTTTGCTGCCAGGGCACACCATTGGCTCATGTTCAGCTTGCTGCCTACCAAGGGCTCTGGGGCCTTTTCAGCAGAGCTGCTTCACAGCCAGTCATTCCCCAGCTTGGATTGTTGCCAGGGGTTCTTCCTTCCCAGGTGCAGGACTTGGCATTTGTCTTTGTTGAATATCATAAGGTTCCTGTTGGCCCATTTCTCCAGCCTGTCTGCATCCTGCTGTATGGCAGCCCTACCTTCCAGTGTATGGACTGCTCTCTGCAATTTGATATCAGCTGTAGACTTCATGGGCAAGTACTCTGTCACTTCCAGGTGATTGATAATGTTGTTAAATAGGACAGGTCCTTGTGATATACCACTTGTTACCAGCATCTTGGTAGAGTATGACCAATTAGCCACTATGATCTAAGCCTGATCATCCAAACATCTTTTTTATCCATCTGCTTGTCCACCCATCCAGACTGTAACATCTGAACTTGGTTACAAGAATATTGTGGTAGATAGTGTAAAAAGCCTTGCTAAAGTTGAGGTAAATGATATCCACTGCTCTCCCCTCATCCACAAATCCAGTCACCTTATCATACTAGACAATCTGGTTGATTTTCCCTTGGTATAGCCATGCTGACTGTTCCCTCCTCTATGTGCCAAGAAATATGTTCCAAGAGGACTCACTCCATGATTTTCCCAGGGACTGAAGTAAGGTCAACTGGCCTGTAGTTTCCCAGATTGTCCTTTTAGCCATTTTTGTTGATGAATGCAATGTTTACCTTTCTCTATTTGTCAGGTGTCCTTGTTTGAGGTAAAACAGGAGCAATTTTCTCTTCAGTAACTTCACTTTTTATCTAAGCCTCTTCTAACTACTGAAATTAACAGCATATTGTGCAGACAATGTTCACTCTCTCAGAGTGATAAGACCTATGTTTACAGTTGATGCCCAGGCATGGTATGCAGAGAGGACCTTGCTTATACTTATTGCTATAATAACCAAGGCCAACCAACTTTGTTATTTGCCCCGTTGGAGGGTCGGAAGTGGAAAAGCATAGTGGGGTCCCACCTGTGGGGAGGAGCAGACAGGACAGGTGACCCCAAACTGACCAACAGGGTATTCCATCCCATCTGCCTCATGCTCAGTATAAAAGCTGAGGGATCAAAGGGTCAGCTCTTTTTCTCCAATGGCTGATGTCGAAGGAAGGATCTGTCTGTTTGTCTGCCTTTGATCCCGATCCGTGCATTCCTGAATCCAGATCCGGAATCCAGTTTCCATCCATCACTGAGTCCAGTCTGGGACTTTCCCAGTGCCTGCTGGTGACGTGATTGTCATCCTGGGAGCTTGATATGGTTTTGTATATAT
>NW_009646331.1:6799-25505 GCF_000708025.1 Charadrius vociferus | reverse complement strand
CACTGAAAAAAGACTGCTCCCATCCCCCTGGCATCCTCCCTTTAAGTATTTGTAAGCATTAATAAGATCGCCCCTCAATCTTCTTTTCTCTAGACTAAAGAGACCCAAGTCCCTAAGCCTTTCTCCATAGGAGAGATGTTCCAATCCCCTAATCATCTTTGTAGCCCGTTGCTGGACCCTCTCCAGCAGATCCCTGTCTTTCTTGAACTGGGGAGCCAAGAACTGGACGCAGTATTCCAGATGCGGCCTCACCAGGGCAGAGTAGAGGGGGAGGATGACCTGCCTCGACCTGCTGGCCACACTTTTCCTGATGCACCCCAGGATGCCATTTGCCTTCTTGGCCGCCAGGGCACATTGCTGGCTCATGGTCGTCCTGTTGTCCACCAGGACTTCCAGATCCCTTTCCACAGAGCTGCTCTCCAGGAGGTCAGCCCCCAACCTGTACTGATGCATGGGGTTATTCCTCCCCAGATGCAGTACCCTACACTTACCCTTGTTGAATTTCATTAGGTTTCTCTCTGCCCAACTCTCCAGCCTGTCCAGGTCACGCTGTAGAGCGGCACAGCCTCCTGGCGTGTCAGCCACTCCTCCCAGTTTTGTGTCATCAGCAAACTTGCTGATGGTACACTCTATCCCTTCATCGAGGTCACAATATATTGAACAGGACTGGGCCCAGTACTGACCCCTGAGGGACACCACTCGTTACTGACCTCCAACTAGACTCTGCACCACTAACCACAACCCTCTGAGCTCTATCTGTCAGCCAGTTCTCAATCCACCCCACTGTCCATTCATCTAACCTACACGTCCAGCCTGGAACTTTCCCAGTGCCTGCCCATGACGTGATTTTCATCCTGGGAGCTCAATACAGTTTTGTATATAATTCATTATTTTCTTTTTATTTTATTATTAATATTTCATTAAAGTAGTTTAGTTCCTTCTAAACTCGTAAGTCTCTTTCTCTCTCTCATGCCTCTCCTCCGAGAGAGAGGTAGGGGAGAACATCTGTCATTCTGCCTGAGTGGCCAATCTGGTTCAAACCATGACATCAGGGATCTCCCCCTGATCTCCACAACCTTTTAAAGATGATAAACAGCAGCCTTGCAAGGACATCAGCCAGTTCTCTCAGCACCCTTGGATGTAGTCCATCTGGTCCCATGTACTTGTATGGGTCAAGTTCTCTCAAGTAATCAATCCCTGACCCAATCCTCATCCACTGTTAGTAGTTCTTCTCCAGATTCCTCTCCCTGCCTAAGCAGCACAAGAGAGAGGAGGGGTGGGGGGTTATGGTCCACATATAGCACTCATTCTCTGCTGCACCTTCCTTTTCATGCCTTTCTTCTGCTCCAGTGTGGGTTCTTCATGGGCTGCAGTCCAGCAGGAAAATCTCTAGTATGGTTTATTCTGTGGACTGCAGTTCTATCAGGAAAATCTGCTCTTGCATGGGTTCTCAATAGGCCACAGTTCCTTTGGGAAATATCAAAGCCTGTGGTCCTCCACGGGCTGCAGGGAATATCTGCTTTGGTGCCATGGAGCACCTTCTCCTCATCCTTCTCCTTCTCTGACCTTGGTGTTCTCACTCTTTTTTGTTCCCTCCTACTCTCTATCCAGCTTTTTTTTCCCCCTTTCTTAAGTAGTTTTTCACAGAGGCACCACCAACACTGCTGATTGGCTCAGCTTTGGCCTGCAGCGGGTCCATTGCCAAGCCAGCTGGATCCAGCTGTGCCTGGCACAAGGCAGCCCCTTACCTCTTCCCACAAAGGCCACACCTGCAGCCCCCCCACTACCAAAACCTTGCCACATACACCAAATACAACGCCATAAAATTTCCACAACTCCTCAGAACATATAATTGGAATTCTGTTATTTTGATATTAAAAAATACATTTTAAAAACTGGTTTTCGATTAATACAACAAACCCTGTGTTTCTTTTAGCCACTTCAAATGATAGAGAATGAAGTAGAACTGCTTGGAGAACATCTTCCTATAGGAACTTTTACCTACCCTCCATCAACTCATCCACCGACATTGACTTCCTCAGCTCCTATCCAATTCTTAACCCATGATCCTTTACAACAAGAGGTTACATTTGGAGTTGTAAGTATTGCTTTTTGTACTACATCCTCATGCATGCTGAGTTCAAGTTCTCGATCTTTGCTCTAATTTATAACTATTTTATTGAAAAATTGCATTTTTGCAATTGAATTTCATTAGTGGTTGCAGCTGTGGAAAATCAGGGTGGTTGGTTTTTAGGGTTAGACTTCATATAGTCTGAGGGCTCAAACTTGGAAGAATGAAAACATGCTAACAAAATCTTTGAGTGATCTTTTTTCATAAAAGTAAATGTCTCAAGGCCTCTGAATATTATTTCAGTAGTGGTGTGTGTATTTTGGTTCTAAAAATGTGTTAAAATTTTTTTTTCACTATTGAGTATTTTTAGAAAAATACAATTTATGTCTATATTGCAATACTTTACCTGCTCCCATTTTAGTATACAGTGCAAGATGTTTTAAACAGTCATACTGAGGACTTATGTAAGTAAAGAGCTTTGCATGCAAATTGAAACAGGAAAATAGTCTTTTTCTCCTATGGAAAGAATATGTTGAAGCTGTAACCTTGAATGTCTCTTTAGGCACTATATCTGTATGCAGTTGAAAGGCTACAGTCCCTCCTCCCAAAAGTGAATGTAATTGAGCCCAACTCTGAATGTGATTTCTTTAGTTATTAATTTTAAACCTTGCTCTTTATTTAAAGTGGTTTTGCTGTGGAGCATCCTTGCAGTGCCCACTAATGGATATTTGGCTTATGCCAGTGAAAGAACTCCTGTATATGTGTTGTTTAAAGCTCTCATTTCTACCCAACCAGCTGCACAAGCCAGTGCATTGCACCCGGTTGAAAGCCCTCAGCTTTTGGTTTGCTGCACAGAATTATAGAATCATCTAGGTTGGAAATGACCTTTAAGATCAAGTCCAACCATCAACCTAACACTGCCAAAACCACCACTAAACCATGTCCCTAAGCACCACATCTACCCATCCTTTAAATATCTCCAGGAACAGTGATTCCACCGCTTCCCTGGGCAGCCTGTTCCAATGCTTGATAACCCTTTCAGTGAAGAATTTTTTCCTAATATCCAATCTAAACTTCCCCTGGTGCAACTTGAGGCTGTTTCCTCTTGTCCTATTGCTTGCTATTTGGGAGGAGAGACCGACCCCCACCTGGCCACAACCTCCTTTCAGGTAGTTGTAGAGAGTGATAAGGTCTCCCCTCAGCCTCCTCTTCTCCAGGCTAAACAACCCCAGTTCCCTCAGCCATTCCTCATAAGACTTGTCCTCCAGACCCCTCACCAGCTTCATTGCCCTTCTCTGGACACGCTCCAGAGCATCAATGTCTTTCTTGTAGTGAGGGGCCCAAAACTGAACACAGTATTCGAGGTGCGGCCTCACCAGTGCTGAGTACAGGGGGACGATCACTTCCCTAGTCCTGCTCACCACACTATTCCTGATACAAGCCAGAATGCTCTTGGCCTTCTTGGTCACCTGGGCACACTGCTGGCTCATATTCAGCTGGCTGTCGATCAACACCCCTGGGTCCTTTTCTGCCGGGCAGCTTTCCAGCCACTCTTCCCCAATCCTGTAGTGCTGCATGGGGTTGTTGTGACCCAAGTGCAGGACTCGGCACTTGGCCTTGTTGACCCTCATACCTTTAGCCTAGGTCCATCAATCCAGCCTGTCCAGATCCTTCTGTAGAGCCATCCTACCCTTGAGCAGATCAACACTCCCGCCTAACTTGATGTTGTCTGCAAACTTACTGAGGATGCAACACAATACTGGGCCCTGGGGAACACCACTTGTGACCAGCCGCCAACTGGATTTAACTCCATTCACCATCACCATGTTCACCAGTTCAAGTCCTGCCTGTCCAAACCAGCTCGTATATAGGCTAAGCCTTACAAAATACTTATTAGCTAGTTTGCAAGGGTTTCTGGTTAGCATTGCTACTTTTTTTTCTGCTGGATAGTATAATTTTGTATTACTGATGAGATTTGTTGGTCAAAATTGTTTGAAAAGGCTGGATTTTTTTGGCTTGGACAGGGCTGGGGTTTTTTTGATAATGCCTTATTTAAAATGTATTTCAACATTCACTTTTTATTTAATTTCATTATTAAATAAAACAAGAAAATATTGAATTTGTTCTTCCTTTTTACAGCCTTACCCAGCTTTTATGCCTCGAAGACTCACAGGGCGCAGTAGATACCGATCACAGCAACCAATACCACCACACTCGTACCATCCCAGCCTATTACCATATGTGCTGTAAGTCCAAAGCACATCGTACTCGTAGACTACTAAATAACTCTGTAAGCTAGTTGATCCCCTCAATGGTTTTTTTTATGTTTGGGCTCTACCACAGGGTACAGACAGTTCAGACAATCCCAAGGAATAAGAAAACTTGTTATATTTAAAGTTTCCAGTCTATTTGGACAGCATACATACCCGAGCAAGGAAAAAACAAGTACAAGTGAACAGTTTGATGATAATGTAGTTTTGGGATCTGCTATGCCTCTTCTTTCTGTTGAAATCTCCTTAAAAATGTTCAGTGTAGAATGATTACACTTGGTTCTTGGATAATAGTTATGAGTTATACCCATGGTTACATCCTAAAGTCTACTTATGTAGGATAAAGATCTAACAGTCCTTACAAAGAAAAAACAAAACAAGCAAATCGATTTACTCTTAATTAATTACTGAAACATAATGAGGGGAGCCTTCTGTGTGTGTGTGTGTGTTTTGGTTTGGGGGGGTTTCTTTCTTTTGAACTGATAATCTGTTACAGCTTTTGAACTTCTGCACCTGATTAACCATTTCTGGAAGAGAAGGGATGGGAGAAGTAACATTAAGGGATTATCAGTAACCTTTTGAAGTAGATCCCGTCTGCTGTAGTTTAGATGTGTTACATGGAACTTATTGTTCTTTGTAGGTTCCATTTTTGAAATTAATACAAAATGCTTAGAAAATGAGGATTTATTTTAAAGGTGTCATTGACAGGGAGATAATCCAACTTTGTCATTTGTTGTTTTGCCACAACATCTATAGTTTCTGACTCCGCAGTTTGACCTGCATCAAAATAGCACCAGGATATATGATTCAGTGAAGTTGTTAAACTTTGCATTGTGCATTCTGACAAAGTCTGCTCTGTTGTTATAGCCACTTGCCTGTCTACTCAGGAACAGTGTGTCACAATCATTCCTGATTTATTTAATTAGATGACATTTATAGTGCTGTGGATTTTTTATTTCTATGGTTGCGCATTAAATTTTGACCCATATTTTTATCTTGGGAATGAAATGTGTTTTTAACTTAAAAGAAAAAAGAGAAAAATGGTGTGCTCTTGCCTTTATACCTGAAGAGGTCCTTTTCTGGCCAAATCCACGTTACGTGGGAATGTATAGTTGGGTCTGCTGTCAATGTGGAAGTTGGCCCAGTACTATATTGTAATTATTTGTGTTATGTGTATTATCAAAAAGGAGACTGAGGGGCAACCTCATTGCTCTCTACAGCTTCCTGAGGAGGGGAAGTGGAGAGGGAGGCCCTGATCTCTTCTCCCTGGTATCCAGTGACAGGATGCATGGGAATGGCTCAAAGATGCATCAGAGGAGGTTCAGACTTGACATTAGGAAACATTTCTTTACAGAGAGGGTGGTCAAACACTGGAACAGGCTTCCTAGAGAGGTGGTCAATGCCCCATGCCTGTCAATGTTTAAGAGGCATTTGGACAATACCTTTAATAATGTGCTTTAACTTTTGGTCAGCCCTGAATTGGTCAGGCAGTTGTATTAGATGATCATTGTGGATCCCTTCCAACTGAACTATTCTATTCTATTCTATTCTATTCTATTCTATTCTATTCCATTCCATTCCATTCCATTCCATTCTATTCTATTCTATTCTATTTGAGTGCTTGAACGCTTTTGTATTGGGGAGCTAAGTGAACTTGGGATATTTATCTTTGCTGATAATCTATCTATTTAAATAAGTCAAATTTAAAACCAGAAACTCTGTTCAATATTAACTCTGTGATGCAGGTTATCAAGAGATTATTTTCTGTAATAACACCAAGCCTTACTGTAAGTATTAGTTGTCATAGCAATATAAATGCAATTTAAAAATGCAATACAGTGAGTATCAAAAAGTGGCACAATTAGCTTTCCTTTGACTCCTTTACATTGAATTTTAATTCTTAATTTCAAATTTAACCTTTTTACTGATTCTTAGAATTTATTGATTTAAGAAGGATCAATAACATAACTACCTCTGCCATATGTTTGCATGCTTTCCTTCAGAAAGATGTTGAGTCTTACTGTTTGTTCTTCTGGCAGATCAGTGCTTCCAGTGCCACCTGTAGTTGGACCAGCTTTCAGTTTTGAGTTGGACGTGGAAGATGGAGAGGTAGAAAACTATGAGGTTAGTGCGTGAAGTTCAAATTCACAAGGAGCAAAGGTTAACTCAATACATGAACTTAAATGGCCTTTTGCTTTTCAAAGACAAAACCGGGATTAAATAAATGTAGTGTTTATGAAGACAGAATCTAGAAACATTTTTTTCATACTAGTTTCTAACACTGGATGTTAGAAACACTCTTATTTTGTATCTATCTATTGCCTTTCATCATTGCCTATTAGCGATGGTTAAATTCCTCAACTTTCCATTCTAGATGTGACTCTTCTTTTTGCGTTTTGCTTGATTTTTAAAAATCGAGCATAAATATCCTATTCTTTAGAATATGCTATAATTTAGTGCTTTTTATGTGCCTTGTTGACTTTACAGATTAGTGTTAACATTATAGGATGTATTCAGGTAAATGTGATGTTGGCAAGAATCTCTTAATATATATTTTCTCTTGACAATAAGGAGAGTACAAGTCACATATTTTGAAATAAAATGTCAGTGGTGTCTTAGATAATTGAGGGTTAATCCCAACTCTTGTCCTTGCTGCTTCTCAGGCTGTTGGATTCCCATCAGATTCTGTTCAGTTCTTGTGCTAGTTAAAAGAAGCATCATATTGTAGCTGATGTTGGGCTCCAGGTTTTGGGCTATTTGAGTATCTGTACTCTTTGCATCTTTCATCAAATCTCTTAACTTCTGTGCTTCATTTCTCTATCAAGTTGATACTGATGCTTTTCTGGAGCCCCTCATGAGGGAGCAGAAATTATTTATATGAGGAGCACTTAGGTACAGTGTTCTACCTGTATGAAGAAGTACAAAATTTAATCAGAAAGTGTCTCTATTCAATTTGATGTCATGCTTTTGTTTCTAAAGGTTCAGCATAAAATCTCCACGTCTCAATTCAGTTAGCCCAAAAAGTGAAATGGGAGTCAAAAGTTGTCCCTTTAAACTGTTGGCCATGTAGAGCTACTCTCATTGTATATTCCTAGAAAGCAAGTTTGTCATCATTTTCTTCTGGTTACTCACACTACTGTGGGGGGGATGGGGGAAGGGGGTTAATTTCTAAAGCAAAACATGTATAAAGCTGTGAATACAACTGCAGGAGTGATTAACAGTTAGGTCATGGATATTTGGAAATCCCAAAGGTACTATCTTATGCTGTTCAGAAGGATTCATCAATGATCAAACTTTGAAAGACATCTTTCCATAGTGCTTGCAGTTGTAGAGAGAGAAAAGTAAGACTAAATGTGTCTTGATGAAGAGATGGCTTGTGCTGCCTGGTGGGATAGTGACATGGCAGAAGAAATCACTTCTGGTAGAGCTGGAGCTTGTTTGAACAATGAATGTGAAAAAGTTCAAATTCCTTGTTTCATAGGCACTGCTGAATTTGGCAGAACGTCTAGGAGAAGCCAAACCTCGAGGACTGACAAAGGCAGACATTGAACAGCTTCCATCTTACAGGTTCAATCCAAGTAATCATCAATCAGAACAGACATTGTAAGTACATCTATCTCAAATTTACATACTTCACATGACTGTGTTTCCATTCCTTCAGGCTGCAGCCTCAACTAGGCAAATACTGTAACACAAGTGCTCTAAAAGCATTCAAACAAAAAAGATAAATTCCTTAAACTATTTTTCAAATCAAATATAATTTATCTTGGCTTTAAAATTCTGCATAGTCTCATTCAATTAGATGTTCAAATTTAGTTATTCAGTATTTTTTAATAGTTTTCCAAATTTTTGTTTGGCATACTAGATATTAAATGGCCATCATCAACCTGGAATTCAGCCTATATTGAAATATTTTCCAAGTACTAAAATTTCAAGTGCTCCTGGAAGAGCTTTTGACAGTCTTTGAGGCTTACAGTTATATTTTCTTTTTTGTAAGACTAATTCTGTTTGAAAGGTCTGAGTAACAGAGAAATGAGATATAGGTGGGAGACAGTGAAAGTGATATACAGTGCTATCAAATGTTTGAAACTGAACAGAAGAGATATTTTTCTCTGATCTTCCACTTAGAGCAATCCTCAATGTTATTTTTAACATAGTAGGGAATAAGAAAAATAAAAGTACCAGAGAACTTAAGCTGATGATGTCTCTGTGGAAGAAATATGTTTATAAAACATGTACAACAGAATATAGATGTAATTTAGGGAGAAATTTTTCATAGTAAAAATGTGTGATCTTTTATCAGTTATGGCTTTGAGAAATACTCAAAGCAGGTTTTCTGTTTTTTATTTTAATACAGCTAAAATTAAAGCCAAAAATGAAAGAAATATGCTATAGGGTTTGCACTACCTGTTTATATCAGCAGGCATGAACTCCAGTATTTTGAATTATGGTAATATAATCTATTTACTTCTTGGGCCAGTGAACTCCCATAGGTATGAGTTTGAGTCCTTGTCTGCTTTAGGATTTGAAACCATGGAGAATACAAAAGCAATTCTCATTTTACACTGGTCCACTTGAGATCTATACCCCCAAAAGTTTGATCACTGTAGATACTCCAGTGGTTTTAAAAAAAATTTGCAGGCACAGCTTATAAATTGCCTATAGAATAGAAATTATTGTTGTTAAATGGGAAAGTTTATAGATATTTGCTGTCTTTTTTTTAGGTGTGTAGTGTGTATGTGTGACTTTGAGGCAAGGCAGCTACTTAGAGTCTTACCCTGTAACCACGAGTTTCATGCCAAGTGTGTTGATAAATGGCTTAAGGTAAATAAAATCTGTGTTGGGTGCAATTCATAATGTCCTATTTTGTCGTTTCATTTTTTCTTTAGTTTTCGACTGCATTTCATCTCGTTTTTCATTTTTAATATTTAGGCTCTGAAGTAACAAATAAAGGGCACAAGCTGAATTTATCTTCTTTCTGTTGTCTGCTTGCACTATAGAAATATTCTTTTTTAGGAATTAAAAAAAGATATTTCTTTGTAATAATAATTGGAATAGGGTCCTTTTAAAAAGAATATGAGGAGAATGATCTTCACTGGCAGAAAAGCGCTCCTATAAGAATGCCTCCTATCACTATGAATTTGAATTCTTGGGGCAAATCAAAAAGTATCTATTTTTATAAGTATAAGACGTGATTGAGAGATTTATATTTTTTTTTTAAAAAGGACTTAGCATGAAATTATGGCTTTATGCATGCTATGGGATATTCTTTCAAAACAAGTTGGGGGGAAGACCTAGAAGCAGGACAATAAGTTGACAGAATAGCAGTGGTACAGAAGGTGAGAAGGATAGGATACAGTTTAGAAGGGAGAGATGGGAGAGAGCCCTGAGTAACCTAGTCTGACCTTACAGATGACCCTGCTTTGAGCAGGACCTGGACTAGAAACCTCCTGAGGATCATTCCAACATTAATTATTTTATGAATCGGTGTATTCTCAAGTTTTTCATTGAAGCGCTCAACATAAAACTTTTATGCATGTTCAGCTTTGGAGCTGTTTAGTCAGATTGTGTGCTGTGTCTCTTGCTACAAACCCACCCCTTCCCCCCCCCCCCGCTCAGCTTTCAAGCTTTGGCTAAGCCCGCATGATAGACTTCTGCTCTTCTACTAGGATAATGGTGTAGCGAGAGCCTAAAAAGCTGTGATTCATGACAAAGAGCTAGTAAGACTAGGATGCCCTAATATAGGGCACTTTTTTTCCACCTCTGTCTTGCTTCTCTAGTGATGGTGTGTTTCTCTGCCCACTGTATTTTTCTTTTGAGTTTACAAAACTTTTAGGTCATTTTTACATAGTCTAAAGTAACAGAAAATGAGTACACGCTGGGTTTATCTCTTTTTTTTTTGGTCCCTTTTGGGTACTCTTGATCATTTCAAGTGGCAATTTCATTTTGTTTCTGGGTTGCAGACACTGTTACCATAATGAATGTATTTGTCAGTGCATTAAACTTTCTTTTATTTCTGGTTTTACAGGCTAATCGTACCTGCCCAATTTGCAGAGCTGATGCTTCAGAAGTGCATCGTGATTCAGAATGACTAATCTAAGAGCACAAATCTGGTTTGGGTGTTCCTGGTCAAGTGTATATATGAACTATCCATTGAACTTACCCATGTGGCTTCCAGCATTCCCTTTACACAAAAGGGTCAATGGACATTTCTTTGCACTGTGCGACTTAATTGATTATAAAGCTTAGTCTTCACAATTGTGGGATTGCTATACTAACTGTGTGATTGGAACTCCAAAGACTTTTTTTAGCTTAATTTTGTGTGTGCACTAACTTTTCCTGGTTTTTGTGTGATCATTCTGAGTGTTGCTGCAAGATTACCACGGACATGATCTTTTAGCTTGTGCTTTTATAAAAAGTGGTAGCTCCAAACAATATAGCAATCTACCTTCAGATACTGTGAATGGGCATGAATGGGGGGGGGGGATTGAGAGAATGTGTGAAGTGCACTTGTGACTGGGTGTGTATATGTGTTTGAGAACATATATACCAGCATGTACTAAGAACGTATGTATGTAGTATTAATTATGCTGCAATGTATAATCTTATGTTATTTAAACAGTACTAGTACTGTACACTGGTTTCTTTCTTTGTGTTTGGAGTCGCACACTGAATGCAGACTGTGCTGCAATTATAGACATTTAATATGTCCTCCCCAATATACTTAATAGAATGAAAAGACTTTTTTACTTGCTATTCAAACAGATGTCATGCTTCCCCTTTATTGGAGGCTTTTAAGTGTACCTCTAAAGAGCGTGTTCATTACTCAGTATGTGAGTAACCTTGGGTTTTTACACATGATAGGAAATCCAAATTTCAGTATGACAGGTTTACTGCTTATTTTATTGATATAAAGTTGCAATATTGCATAACTCAGTTAACAATGTTAACACTTCCAATTGGTGACTTTAATGTTGAAGCTTTTCTGTTCTCCTTCTCAGTTCTTCTAGCTGGGTTTTACTTATGTTCAGTTGATTTCAGATTAGACTTGAGTTTTGAAGATACTGTACTTTGTGCTCCTCCTCCAAAAGGAAGCTGAAAAGGTGCTGAGGGTCTTGTGCAAAGTTTCTTCACTTTGACCATTATACTTGCTAAGTATGTACTCCTTTAGTATATAAACATTGGATTTAATCACTTATGATGTTCGTTGTTTACGAGAGAGTTTGTATGCAATTAAAATAACTTGTAAGAGGATACGATTTTATTCCTGTGACTTAATGAACAAAATAAAATTTTAAACATTTTTTCAGAGAAGTAGAACTTTCAATTTTTGTGCTTCAAAAAGGGTGGGTGGTGGTCATTCACTGCTAGAACACAGTTGTTCTAGGGCACTGCTTCTTAGCCTTCTGTATTTTTTGATAGGCTTGGCATGAAAAAAATTCCCTTATTTCTTTTTCTATCAAGTCTCCAGAATGTTCCACTGTAGAAGAGTAAATTGGTACACCATCCAGAACAAATAATGCTGTGAAATGGGAGGCAACTTTCATTTGACTGCCTTTCAAATAATATTTTCAGTTGTGCAGTTGAAAATATTGACTTCTTTAACACTTCAGACTGTTAAGAACTTAAAGACGTTTCAGTGAAATAACTGGATCTAAATATACCACAGTTAATCAAGAGATGTGATTTTTGGCATCAAAATGTTTTCTCCTAAATTTAGTATCAATACCCTGGTTGCAATAGTACAAGTGATACAACTACCAATAGTGCTATAACTTGGTGCCAGTCTGAGCTTTGTTTGTTCTTTGTAATTTCTGATACTTTTGTATGCTGCTATGCTCAAGTATCATCAGTTATATTTTCAGACAATGTTATGTTTTCTATGGTGCTTGCCCTTCTTTGAAGGTTCTACAAACCAATTAATTATAGCTATTGTTTTTGCTTGTTTCAGATGCTCTTGTTTTTTAGTTACACAAATAGTACTCAAGCCTTTCTTCTGCCCATACTTGTCAATAATTAAGGACGCTAAATAAAAATATACTGTTATATCAACTTCAAAACATTACAATTTCCCCTCTCCCCCAAGCACTAAAGAATGGACTCCTCACAGTATCATCAAAAAGGTTAAATCACCTACAGTAAACCCTATTTTTTAGCAAATTAAATCATGTGGTTATTTTAAAAAGTGTGTGCTGTATATGTCTTATAATACTTAAGGTCTCTAATATATCTGAAAAAACACCCAGCCCTAGTTGTACAGATTTAACCATAACAAATGCTACTACACTCATTATTCACTTTTTTTGAAGCATGGAAAGAAGGCATTTGTTCTAAGCTAGATATAAATGCATAATGAACAAGGCACACTTCATGAATACCAAGGGGAGAGTAGTCTTCTTTCTGTAACTGGAGAAATCTTGGTGCGTAATGTCCCTTTTTTGCCAGTAAAACACTGTGAGGCAGCTGAAGATTTAGGAGATGGAATATCTAATTTGGTAAAATACTGAATTTAATTGTTGCACTCCTGTGGCTGATATTTTCTGGAATATTACTTCTGTTTGCATGGGACTCTTGCAGATGTGTGCAGACTTGCTTCCTGCGGTTAGTGTGTATAAACAGCACATGTGCATGCGTTCCGAATCAGATCAGACCAGCTACAAACAAGTCTATTGTGGCTGTCAAAAGAGAAGGGGAAAGTGATTTATGCTCAGCTGTTAACTGCCATGTGCTGTGCACATTTGTGTCTAATGTCACAGTCTGTTGTGGTGCCTGATGGTACCAGAATCCAGCAAGACAAATAAATGTTCATTGCCTTCCTGCTATACTTACACAAGGTGGGGGGGTGGCATGTTAATGGTTTACCATATTGGCATATGTTGGGTTGGGGTTTTTTTAGGGTTTGGTTTTTTTTCAGCGAGAGCTCTCAACATAACTTTGACCTGAAAGAGAGAGAGAGAGGCTTAAAGGCTTACAGATATTTCCAAGATCTCATTTTATCATTTTCTTTCCAGAAATCTTACTGTGCAAAGTAAACCTTTTTGTTGTGTATGGCTTCTGTAAAGGTTCTTGAATGTGATAACAAGATGTGTTAACAGCTGAGAAATATTTGGAATGGCATTTACCAACATTTGCTTTACTTTGGAAAACACATTTTTGACTGAGTTATATTTAGACTCCTATAAATGAGCTATGTGGGTTATGTGTTTTGTTTTGTTTTTTTTTTCCTTTGCTTTGGTATACTGTTACCTCATTTTGCTATTTGGTTTGTTAATGATTATCAAAGATTATGGAGTTTGTTAGAATCATATTTTGTGAAGTATTTTCTTTAAAATCACACTTTATTGTGTCATTTAACATAATTTAAATGTATTATAAATATCTGTAATTAAATAATTTGCAAGCTTGATAAATTTTTAACAAAACCTGTCCTTTCCTATGAGTTACTACTAATGCTTTATGAAGTAGTGCAATTAATTTTTATTTTTAATCTCTGTGCCCAATTTTGGAGAGAGTTATTCAATAATAAAAATAAAGATATGATGTATACTTGCACAATTTTGGCCTGTTCCTTCTTCCTAGAAAGGGATGCAGTCCTTGCTTTGAGTGTTCTCCATATTTCAGTGTTTCTTCATGCAACTCTAGATGGAAGGGTAATATGTTTGGGCATAAGCAATCCAGGAGATTTCTGGAGTGTGTTCATGACAGTTTCTTGATGCAGGTAACTGATGAGCTGACTAGGGGAAGTGCACAGTTAAAAGACAAGAGGCAATGGGCCCAAGCTGCAATGTGGGCACAAAGTGGGTTTTGAGTATCTCTAAAGATGGACATTCGATCTGCTTTGAGCAGGAGAGAAGACTAGGTGATCTCCAGATATTCCTTTCAACTTAATTTTTTTTTATAGTTCCACCCCAGTAACAGAGTTGGGTTGGAAGGAGAGGGTGTCTGCTTTGCTAACTCTGTCAAGTATATTTGTTTTAATTAACAGGTTTATTTCTAGAGATCCTAGGAAGATGCAATTTAAAAAAAAATAAATAATGTGGTGTCATGTCTTTAATAGTTATTTTACAATTTAACTTCTTGAACTATAACATTTTTAAAGCTTGTTCAACTTTCTACAAATGTTACTTAACTGAAATGAATGATAAAGAAAGTGCCAGGGGGCAGGTGGGTTGTTTTGGAAATATAATTTGCATTGTATGTTAGGTAAAGATGTATTATGCCTTGCAGTACCCTTGTGTGAGGTAAAAATATATCCCTGACTTAGGAGGTAAATCTGAAGTATAGAGTTTGGTTAGTTCAGGGTCAGACAGAAACCGGTGGTAAAATAAAAAGAGAGTCCATTCTGTGGATAAGGTTTTGTTTGTTTTTTTGTTAGTGGGATGATGTAAACTGACTTCAGATGTAATCTGTTTAAAGGTTTTCATCCACACAGTGCAGTTGATCATTTCCTGCTGCTGAAATTATTTTTGTGCTCAAAGTACATAATATTTGAAGATCTAGTGGAGTTTTCCTAAAGATAATCTTTATGGGATTATCTTTTGATTTTATAATCCTGGTTGATAACTAGTTTACCCTTTACACAATAAAAATTAACTATCAACTGGAAAGTAGACAGTACTGCCACGAATACTTACATTTGTACAAGCTAAGGTGCTAGGCTGCCCAGTTTCAGTGATGACAGAGCCTTATGGGTGTTCAAGACTGACTTGATTAGAACCTGTACCAGCACAACTCTGAAAACAGGACACCTTGGTGTAGATGCACTAAATGCTAGTAGGTATCTCCTGAACCTAGAGTAAAATAACAAAACACCTTAAATGATTTAGCTGCTGCCTGTGCACCAGGATCCCTGACCCTCCACCCTGCCAAATCCTTTCCTGCAGAAATAGACCCAGAAGTGCCTGTACTGCAAACACTACCTTGATGTGTAGCAGCCTACATGGCTTGTGAGGTCTACTGTGTTAATCCTAGATCACTGGCAAATCCTCAGTTTGTTTAAGAGGCTGGAACCAAATTAAGCAGTACTCCTAGCAACAGAAGAACCTTTTGTGGTTGCAACACAATTCTTCTAAACTCATCCCAGGGTGGGTACAGTTTCTATTGTAGCAGGGGAACGTTTTGTGTTGTCTTCTGGTATTTGTGAAACAGGAAGGTCTTTGACAAAAATAGAAAGCCAATCCCTAGGCAGCTTCCCTCTGCACCTTTCAGTGCAAAGAAAATGTAATGTTCAACTTGACACCTCCAAGAGAGGGCAATAAGGTATATTGGGTTTATGTGGCAAGATTTTAGTAGCGGGGGCAGGGGGGGGAGGGATGACAAGACCTGTAGGGATGGCCTTTGTAAGAAGAAACTAGGGGCTGCCCCATGCTGGACACAGCCAGCTCCAGTCAGCTCGGCAAGGGGCCCACCAGAGGCCAAAGATGAGCAAATCAGTGAAGCTGGTGCCACCTCTGTGAAAACATATTTAAGAAAGGGACAAACACTGCATGGCAATGAGGAGTGAGGGGGGGAAAGTGTGAGAAACAATCCTGCAAGGTCAGAGAAGGAAAGGAGGGAGATACAAGAACAGAATGGCTGCCTGTACTGCAGCAGGCAGCTGTAGGATCATCGGATTATTCAAGTTCAAAGGGGGTTCAGGAGCTCTAATTCACTTTGCTCAAAGCAGGGTCAGCTATGAGATCAGACTAAATTGCTCAGGGCTTTGCCCAGTCTTGTCTTGAAAACCTCCAAGGATGGAGACTGCACAGCCTCTCTGGGCCCTAGCTCCACTGCTTAACTGTCCTCATGGTAAAAAAGTTTCTCATATCTGGTTTGAACCTCTCTTGCTTCCATTAATGCCTATTGTTTCTCATCCTTCCATCATGCATTGCTGTAAAGAGCCTGGCTACGTTGTCTTGATAACTTCCTTGCAAGTGTTGGGGGGTGAGGGTTGTGCAATTAGCTGTCTTCCCCCCACTCTGTATCCTTCTTTCCTCCAGGCTGAACAAGCCCAGCTCCCTCAGCCACTCATCACAGAGCATCTTGGTGGCCCTCCACTGAACTCACTTCAGTCTGTCAATGTCTGTCTTGTATTAGGGTGCCCAATTCTGACCACAGTATTGTAGATGCACTCTAAAGAGTGCTGAGTAAAAGGGAATAATCACTTCCATTAAACTACTGGCTAAGCTCTTGTTGATACTCCTGGCTGCCTTTGCTGCCAGGGAAACACAGTTGACTCATGTAGACATGCTGTCTACCGAAAACCCCACATCCTTTTCAGCAAAGCTGCTCCCTAGTTTGCATCATTGTAGATGGTTCTTCCTTCTCAGGTACAAGACTTTGTGTTTGTCCTTGTTTAATTTCATAAGGTTGGCCTATTCCTCCAATCTATCCAGTCCCTCTTGTTGGCAGCCCTGCCCTCAAGTGTATAAACTGTTTTCTGAATGCGGTGTCATTCTCAAATTTCATGAGAGTGCACTCTGTCACCTCCTTCAGGTCATTGATAGAGATCTTTTTGGTGAGGTAGACACGCTGGAGGGGAGGGATGCCATCCAGAGGGACCTGGACAGGCTGGAGAGGTGGGCCCAAGCCAACCTCATGCAGTTCAACAAGGCCAAGTGCAAGGTCCTGTACATGGGTCGGGGCAATCCCAAGCACAAATACAGGCTCGGTGGGGAATGACTGGAGAGCAGCCCTGAGGAGAAGGACCTGGGCGTGCTGATTGACCAGAATCTCAGCATGAGCCAGCAATGTGCAATCGCAGCCCAGAAGGCCAACTGTATCCTGGGCTGCATTAAAAGAAGTGTGGCCAGCAGGTCAAAGGAGGTGATTCTGCCCCTCTACTCCACTCTTGTGAGACCCCACCTGGAGTACTGCATCCAGCTCTGGAGCTCCCAACAGCAGAAGGACATGGACCTGCTGGAGTGTGTCCAGAGGAGAGCCACGAGGATGATCCGAGGGCTGGAGCACCTCTCCTATGAGGAGAGGCTGAGAGAGTTGGGGCTGTTCAGCCTGGAGAAGAGAAGGCTCCGGGGAGATCTTATTGCGGCCTTCCAGTACATAAAGGGGGCCTACAGGAGAGTTGGGGAAGGACTTTTTACTAGGGCATGTAGTGACAGGATGAGGGGGAATGGATATAAACTGGAAGAGGGCAGGTTTAGATTAAACATTAGGAAGAAGTTTTTCACTTTGAGGGTGGTGAGGCACTGGAACAGGTTGCCCAGAGAGGTTTTTGCGCCCCCATCCCTGGAGGTGTTCAAGGCCAGGCTGGACGTGGCCTTGGGCAACCTGGTCTAGTGGGAGGTGTCCCTGCCCATGGCAGGGGGGTTGGAACTCGATGATCTTCAAGGTCCTTTCCAACCTAAACCATTCTATGATCTTAAACAGCCTAGATCCCTGCAGTACTCCACTTGTTACTGAACCCCCCCAGGTAATGTATGACCTATTGACCACTACCCTTTGAGCATGACCAGCTGACCAGTTTTTTTTAACTATCTGGATGTCCAAAAAGTCAGACCCTAATGCCCCAACAAGGATACAAGAATGTTGTGGGAGATCATGTCAAAAGCCTTGCTAAAGTTGAGGTAAATGACATGCAAGGCTCTCCCTCATCCACAAATCTAGTCATTTTATCATAGAGGGCAATCAGTTAGGTCAGGAGTGATTTCCGCTTCGTAAATTCATGCTGACTCTCCCCAATCACCTTTTCCTTCATGTACCCAGAAATGTGTTCCAAGAGGACTTTCTCCATGATTTTCCCAGGGACCAAATTGAGGCACAAGTGCAGGGTGAGTCTGCTCCTACCTGAGCCAGCACGTTTGAGGAGACGACTACCTGAACTCCGGTGCCCTCCATACACTTTTCCTGAGCCCTGTAATCACAGTTGGTACACTCAAGGTCTCCCTCAGGAGTTTCATTGATACCCACATGGATAAGCAACCACTTGGCGTTATTCTAACCACTAACACAGAATCATAGAGGTTGGAAGAGGTTGGTCTTGAGATCATCTAGTCCAGCACCCCTGCTCAAGCAGGAGCAGCTAAAGCAGGTTGCCTGGAACTGCGTTCAGTTGGGTTTTGAAAAATCTCCACAGATGAAGATTTCACAACCTCTCTGGGCAAACTGTGCCAGTGTTTGACCACACTTGTGGAAAACTTTTTGGAAAACAACGGACACGTACTGAAGGTCAACATGAAGGAGGAAATCATGCGCTCCAAGTATATAATGGTTTATTTTTATAAAGGGGCTTCAGCATTGATCATAATGGTCTGCGTCTGAGTCCGTCGAGAAATGGCGCCCAATGTGGGGCACGGCGCAATTTCTTATTGAAATTGTCGGCTTGCGATTTAAAGAAGAAGAAGAAGAACAAACCGCCTGAGAGACAAAT
>NW_009646331.1:0-4274 GCF_000708025.1 Charadrius vociferus | reverse complement strand
ATTCCAGCCAGGTGGATCAGGCCATGGAAGTGTCTGGCTGAAGACTTGGTCGTCCAGGAGCAAGAAGAGAATGACTCATGTGTTTGAGTCAAAATGTGATGATAATTTGCAGTTTTGGAGTAGAATCGAGATGCTTTTTGCCTCATGGTTAGCACCTGGGGTGGCAGCAGCTAGAGCTTTAGCTATGCTTAATAAGTTAGGATGTTAGTTAGCAAAGCAAACAAATGCAACGACATTAGCATTAAGTGGGTTATAATTAGATACTAATTCTATTAGACATGATACATTGCAGAATAGAGCAGCCATAGATTTTTTGCTTCTAGCACAAGGCTATAGGTGTGACGATTTTGAAGGTGTGTGTTGCATGAATCTGTCAGATCAGTCAGAATCGGTGCATAAAATCATTCAAATGTTAAAGGAAGAATTCAAAAAGTTGCAAGTAGACAATGAATGAAATTGGCTGAACAATTTATTATCTGATTGGTGAATCGGTAGATGGTTAGCTGCAATTGTTAAGACAGGATTAATAATATTGATCATGATTTTTGTTATAGTATTAATTATTCCATGTTTATACTCTTGTCTGCAAAGTGCCCTGCAGAAGACGACAAACTCGGCATTTTTAATTGAAAAGCAAAAAGGGGGAAATGTGGGAAACTTCTTGGAAAACAACGGACACGTACTGAAGGTCAACATGAAGGAGGAAATCATGCACTGTCACTGGGCACTACTGAGAAGACTCTGGTTCCCTCTTCTTTATTCCCTCTCTTCAGTTTGGTATCCAGCAGGTCAAGTTGTGAGTACTCCCGAGATTACACATATATATAACTGTTATGTGAGGGGGGAACTGATCCTTTGCTAATGTGCCTACAGTGATAAGTTTGTAACCAACCTTCTAGAGCTTTATGCGGGCACCCAAAAAGGATCTATGCTACTAAAACCTTGGGTTAATTGGAATAATTGGATTGAAAATATGTTTACAGAACAATAAAAGAACAACAGGAGGTGTAATTGGCTCAATCTGCAAGCCTAGTGGCTGGGACTTGTAGTTTGGGGATGAAAAGAGAGTCTTACCAAAGTATGTACAAGACCTCCTATAACTAACAGATCGCTTCCGCCTATCAAATCATTAATGATATTGGCTATAAAGCAGGAAGAAACCTGAGAAAACCAGGTTAAGGCTGAGGTCTCTACAAATTGAGTTTCCAAATTTGTGAAGGATCAGGTAGAAAAGGGAAATGCACAGTTGCAAAGGACGAGCCTCATCTTACAGAGATTTAAACCTGATGGAGATGAGTAGTAGACCCGAGTAGTGCAGAGGAAATCGATGAATTATAGAGGAACAAACATCACTTAACTCTGGAAATAATATACCTAGTGGTATATTATAGAATGCTCAGATAAGTCCCTGACCAAGGAGTGTCACAGTCCATTTAGATCTCTCAAATTTATAGGGCAACATACTATGTGATTTAAACTTTATTTCATGAGCTCATTAAGAAATACAACAAACAAACATGACAAACAGGGGCTCAATCTCCTTTTGCCCAGACTAGTCTAGCATGTGAATTCACTTATTCACCATTCAGGTCATAAGGTTTCATAACTTATAACCTGTAACTCTTAATATTGTGCACCTATTTATGTACTTTAAAAAGGTAACATTTACTTTTAAAAGGTAGAATGTGTTTTAGATAGTAGAATTTCTCACTAAGCCAGAACAAAGAGATGTAAAAAGGTTATGAGGCCTTGTGAAACAAGGCACTTTGTATAAACAATGCATGCCATGCTCATGAAAGTACCCTTGAAGAAAGTACCCCCCATACTAGAGCACGCACACATCCATTAAAGGACATTGTAGCTTTAAATGAAAGTGAGACACTGTACTAACCAATAGAAATTGTTAAGATAAGGTACTAACCAATAATTATAAGTAAGGGTGTGTATTTCTGTGTTTTGAACTGTATAAATATTCCGAGTAGTTTGTAGGCTGGTGTGCTAGCTTTGTGGATTACCACCTAGCACCCATCTCTGCGCAGTGTGGGAAACTTCTTGGAAAACAACAGACACGTACTGAAGGTCAACATGAAGGAGGAAATCATGCGCTGACACTGAAACTACTGCTACTCTCCAACAGATGTGGAATGTGTATTAATTAAAAGGCTGACTTGTCAGAAATAGTAACAAAGTGTGGATAATAAGTTACAGCTGCATTTAACCAATAATAGTTTGTGTGTATAAGTCTAGAAACCAATGAGCACAAGCCGCAGAGCTAGCCCACGTTGTAGTAAAAAGTATATAATGGCTTAAGTATTTTAATAAAGTGGCTTCAGCATTGATCATATTGGTCTGCGTCTGGGTCCGTCCGCAGGGCAGAAATGATTTAAATAAATACCTCTGCTCTGTGTGTATATTGGTGTCTTACACACCAGGTAAATGACCCCATTTTAGGACAACACTATAAACAAAAGAAAAGAATTAGTTACCTAGCAGACGGTTAGGGCACTCATCCTTTCTCCTCCATCACGATGCAGGCATCCCCTGTATCACACTGGGAAGCATGAAAGCCTCAGCAGTCCAGCTGGTGTTGGATCCACTTCAAAAGCTTTTTGGGTGAGCTGATGTTTTATATCATCCAGCTTGGAGGTTTGGTCTATACCATTTTTATAGGTCTATGTTCTGAGCATGCAGCAGACAAAGGACAAAAAACAGCCCAGACCACTGTCTCTGATCACACAGCCACGCGAAGGAAACCCCACTGTGCACATGAACGTTAAGGACTGATTGGGAACTGCTGGAGAGAGTCCAGCGAAGGGCAACCAAGATGATTGAGGGATTGGAGCATCTCCCTTATGAAGAAAGGCTGAGAGAGCTGGGACTCTTTAGCCTGGAGAAAAGAAGGCTGAGGGGAGACCTTATTACTACTTACAAATATCTAAAGGGTGGGTTGAAGGAGGATGGAGCCACACTCTTCTCGGTGGTTCCCAGTGACAGGATGAGGGGCAATGGGTGCAAGTTGGAACATAGGAAGTTCCGTTCCAACACATGGAAAAACTTCTTTACAGTTAGGGTGACAGAGCACTGGAACAGGCTGCCCAGGGAGGTTGTGGAGTCTCCTTCTCTGGAGATTTTCAAGACCAGCCTGGATGCAGTCCTGAGTAATGTGCTCTAGGCAATCCTGCTTTAGCAGGGGAGTTGGACTAGATGGTCTCTAGAGGTCCCTTCCAACTCTGAAAATTCTGTGATTCTGTGATTCTGTGATTGGACGACTATAGATAAGCCTAGGATTGTAATTGGGCAATAGCCCACCTGTATATTCTATATAACCTGTGTGTTACTTATGATCAGGGTCCCTGAGAACTAGGCTGAGGCACTGCATGCGCATCGCAGTAAAGAATTTCCCTTTGTAATTCTGCATTTAAGGGCATCCACATCTCCTTCCTCAGTTGGCAAGAAAGAATCCCATGACATAACTTCTTAACACAGATGCTAGATGGTCTCCTGTATCTGCTACTCATGAACAAGGATGAACTAGTCAGATATGTGACAACCAGTGAAAGCCTTGACTACAGCAACCAAGAAACAGTGGAGCTCAAGATCCTGAGGGGTCTGAGGAAGGAAAGTAGCAGAGCAGAGACTTTGCATTTCAGGATAGCAGACTGGCTTATTCAGGTGAGCATGATCCTGTGGGAAGGCAACTGCGAAGGGCAAAGGAGATCCAGAGAGCTGGCAGGGCTTCAAGGGCAAGCTCCTCCAAGCACAAAAACAGGCTATTCAGATCCTCATGGAAATGAGTAGCTATATCGGGAATCTATCTTGGCTAAGCAGGGAACTTGTGACTGAGCTTCAGGATGTATACAGGAGGTAGAAGCAAGGGCAAACTACAAAGGCATAGAAACATTGCCTGGACATGCAGGAATGGTGTTAGGAAAGCCAAAGCTCAGCTAGAGTTGAAACTGGCAAGGGATGTCAAGGGTGAAAACAAGAGCATCTACTTCTACATTAACAGGAAAACAATAACCAGGGGAAATTTGGTCTCTCTGCTGCATGGGGTAGGAAATTGAACAATGGAGACACAAATAAGTCTGAGTTACTGTGGTGGTCCTATCTGGAAGACTACTGTACATCAAGGAGTTAATGATCCACATAACAGTTGACCTGACTAGATGCAGACCAGTACTGTGCTGCACATATCACATGGCTGCAGGATAAACTTAGCCTTATAATTTTAACTCTTTTTAATTTTCCACTCGCCAAGGAGACCAGCTCCAGTG
>NW_009646330.1:11553-18563 GCF_000708025.1 Charadrius vociferus | reverse complement strand
CCAAACAGTTTTCCCCAACATATTCCTCTCATGCACCGCAGTGACTATCACCTTCTACAGTATTTAAAAGTTCTGATGGAACAGGATTGATGGATCCCCTGATGTCAACTAAGCAGGTAGCTTCCGCTAAATGCTTGTCCCAATTTTTAAATGTTCCACCCCCCATTGCTTTCAGGGTGTTTTTTAACAGTCCATTGTATCACTCAATCTTCCCAGAAGCTGGTGCATGACAGGGGATATGATTTATCCACTCAATGCCGTGTTCTTTGGCCCAATTACTTATAAGATTGTTAAAATGAGTCCCATGTTACCACAAGACTTGCTTTTCAAGGCCAAAGATGTATTCCGGGCACGGCATAGGTTTCCAACCATAAGGTGCTTGCTTCCACCATTGTAAGCACATAGCGCTTACCCTGGTGGGTTTGAGGGACTGTGATATAGTCATTTTACCAGGCCTCCCCATACTTCAATCATCATCCCCCATACCACAAAGGTTTTAACCATTTCACTTGCTTGATTTTGGCACATGTTTCACAGTCGTGGATAACCTGCGCAATAGCATCCATAGTTAAGTCTACCCCTCGGTTTCAAGCCCGTTTATATGTTGCATCCCTTCCTTGATGACCTGAAGTGCAATGGGCTCACCGAGTTAACAATAGTTCACCTTTATGTTCCCAGTTCAAGTCTGTCTGGAAAATTTTAGCAGCCTGATCCACTTGCTGATTGTTTTGATGTTCCTCAGTGGTCTGACTCATGAGTACATGGGCATGTAAATGATTTATCTTTGACTAGTTTCCCTATCCGATCAGCAATATCTTGCCACAATTCAGCAACCCAGATGGGTTTACCTCTATGCTGCCAATTCCTCTGCTTCTGCTGCTTTAACCACCCCCACAGAGCATTTGCCACCATCCATGAGTACTGGCCGCTTTTCTCATTCAGCAATGTCTAAAGCCAGCTGGATGGCTTTCACCTCTGCAAATTGACTCGCTTCACCTCGTCCTTCAGCAGCTTTTGCGACTCATTGTGTAGGACTCCACACAGCAGCTTTCCACCTTCAATGCTTTCCTACAATATGACAAGACGCATCACTAAACAGAGCATACTGTTTCTCATTATCCAAGTGTTCGTTATACGGTATATTTTTTCAGCACGTGTCACCACCTTTTCTGGTAGCATTCTGAAGTCTTTGCCTTCTGGCCAGTTAGTGATCACTTCTATGATTCCTGGACAATTGTGATTTCCTATTCAAGCCCACTGTGTGATTAAGGCATCCCACTTACTCCAGGTAGCATTGGTGGCATAATGAGCAGAAGGAACTTTACCCTTGAACATCCAGCCCTGAACTCGTAATCAGGGAGCCAGGAGGAGCTGTGCTTCAGTACCAATTACTTCTGAAGCAGCTCCAACTCCTTCATATGCTGCCAAGATTTCTTTCTCACTTGGAGTATAGTTGGCCTTGGAGCCTTTATATCCTCGACTCCAGAATCCTAGGGGTCAACCTCGAGTCTCCCCTGGTGCTTTCTGCCAAAGGCTCCAGGTGGGGCCATTGTCCCCGGCTGCAATGTAGAGCACATTTCTAATGCCCCGTCCTGTTCGGACTGGTCCAAGGGCTACTGCATGCACAATCTCTTGTTTAATTTGCTCAAAGGCTTGTCGTTGCTCAGGGCCCCACATAAACTCATTTTTCTTTCGAGTCACTTCATAGAGAGGTTTAACAATCTGGCTATAACCTGGAATATGCATTCTCCAGAAACCCGCAACACCTAAAAAGGCTTGCGTTTCCTTTTTGTTAGTAGGTGGGGACATAGATGTTATTCTGTTAATCATATCCATTGGGATCTGGTGACGGCCATCTTGCCACTTCATTCCCAAAAACTGGATCTCTCATGTAGGCCCCTTGATTTTGCCTCTTTTTACAGCAAAACCTGCTTTCAAGAGAATTTTGATTAATTTCTACCTTTCTGGAAAACTTCTTCTGCTGTGTTACCCTACACAATGATGTCCTCAATGTATTGCAGGTGTTCCGGAGCTCCACCCTTCTCCAGTGCAGTCTGGATCAGTCTATGGCAAATAGTAGGGCTGTGTTTCCACCCCTGAGGCAGTCGATTCCAGGTGTACTGGCTGCCTCTCTGGGTGAAAGCAAACTGTGGGGAGTAGGATATATTCTTTTCAAGTTGCTGGACCTTCTGGGACAGTTTCTCCACACCCAAGATGAGGGGGGAAGAGAGACTTTCTTCATATTGCCGGAGTCGGCCAGCTACCTCATGCACTATTGGTCCCTCGTTGCCTTTCCATTCCATCACTGCCAATGAGCTGGTATACGAAGATGGTGTGCTCTGTACAAACTTCCGCCACATGGGCCATGTGCACTGGACTTCCTCAGGGTCTGTGGGTAACTGTGCATTGTCTGGGTCATAATAAATCATCTCCCACACAGCTAATTCCCTCAGGTACTGGATACCTCTTTCCATGGTGGTCCACTTGATTGGATGATATACATCTTCACTGAAGGAGTACCTTTTCCTGATGCCTGACAGGAGTTGCCTCCAGATGCTGAGGACCTGTGTCTTTTTCCCAATCGCCTTGTCAATGCCCCCTTCCCTAGACAGGGATCCCAGCTGCCTGGCTTCCCTGCCCTCTAATTCCAAGCTACTGGCCCCATTATCCCAGCATCGGAGCAGCCAGGTGACAATGTGCTAACCTGGATATTGGCTGAAATCTTTTCGCATATCTCACAGCTCACTCGGGGACAGGGATCGGGTGATTATCTCTGGTTCTGCCTCTTCCTCTTGTTATGATGGCCCTGGTTCATCGTCATCCCTTACCAAGCAAACTGACTTCTTGGTATATTTCTTCTGTATAGGGGTGACTGATACTGGCACAGGTTGGTTTTCTGGTTCAGCTTGCAGTGCCTGTTACCATGGTTTGAGTAACCGCAGTGCCTGTCACAGGGGTTGGGGCAGCCACAGTACCTGTTGCAGGTTTTGGAATAGGGGCAGTGCCTGTCAGAGGTGTTGGAGGAGATGTGGTGCCTGTCGATCTGGTTTCCCTCTCTTTTCCCTTAGGGTACTGCATAATATCGAACAGTGTTTAGTAGATATTGACCAGGGTTCAGCACAGTGCCATAAGTTGTGCCTCTGTGGAATAGCCACTGCATTTTCCTTTCAAATATTCTATCACTTTATCAGGGTCCATGTAGCTGTTTGGGGCTGAAGTCCCAAACCATTGGAGGTGAGAAATTCTCTAGATACCTGCCCATATTCTCCCACATGCCATGCCACCCATGACTATCCAGCCTTGGGGCAGACCTCTGGGTGGTAGTCTTAAGTAGTTGTTTAACCCTAAACAAGACCTGAAACACATTCAGGAGACATAGCAATAGGAACATGCTGGTTTGAGCATCCCAAGGATATTAAAAATTCTCAAAAGCTGTTGTACCTGGCCAGAAGAAAAAAGGGAGGCAAAAGATCTGGGGAAAGTATCCCCCCCTGTTTCCCTCACAGATTGGGTGTGATTATTAATAAATTCAGAGACACAGCGCCGAAGGTACAGGCAGCACAGCAATACTGCATAAAACCCCAACATAACCACCCAAACAGTGATGTTATCATATCATAAGTTGATATTACACAGGACAGCATATTGATAATCCTGATCCCTCTCCCAGAGGTGACAAACAGCAACACATGGAGTACATAGGGCATATAAGAATTTACATAACACAGACATGAGAACAAACAAAGCAACATTGTGGCCAGTGACTATTTAACTAATATAATAAATGTGCATAACAAACTCATTTTAGCATGCTCTGGCTGTATCTCAATCCTTCAAGCCCCATGTTGGGCGCCAAAAAGGACTGTCATGGTTTGGCTTCAGCCGCCAGCAAAGAACCACACAGCCGCTCGCTCACTTCTCCCCCCCCACCTTTGTGGATAGGGGTAGAATCGTAAGAAAAAAGCAAAACTCGTGGGTTGAGATAAAGGCAGTTTAACAGAACAGCAAAGGAAAGAGGAAAACAACAACAATAATACTGATAGAGGAATATACAAAACACGTTCAATGTACCACCGCTCACTGACTGAACCTGGGAAACCCCCAGTCCGCTCCCAAGCAGCGACTTCCTGCCCCCTTCCCCGGTCAGCTCTCCCAGAAATATACCTGTGTTCTGTCCCAGCTCCTTGTGAAAATTTAACCTATCCCCACTGGAACCAGGACATTAGGTTAAAAACATAATACAGCTTTGGCCATCTGTCTATCATGTAGATTTGTAGACAGGAAGAAAGGAGCAAACCCTGCCTTGCTCTGTCAACTGTTATTGCATTCATATTCCATACTGGGTTTTGCCTGACACTGGTACTGTTTTCTGTCAATATATGTGATTACAGTTACCAAAGTGCTTATTCACATGTAGGCTAGAATGTTGTTTGCATTAAGTCCTACTTTTAATTGATTTTTCAAACCAAAAAGATTACTTGATCAGGAAAATGGGCATGGAAAAAGATATTTCAATGCATAATTTTCATTCATATTTGGCATCATGTTACTTTTACTTGTATCTTCAATCTCTCCAAAATCTCTGTAGTTGTTTTCCTAGTCCAAAAATATTGCCTAAGATGAATCCTAAGAAATCAACTGGTTTAATTACAGAAGCCTGGTATGCTCACAACTAAGTTCTCTCATAAGTCCCTTTATATTCTGCCTATACATATTTTAATGAAGTGACAGGATCTTTCTCTATCTTCAGCTTAAACTTTAGCAGATCCTTTAGGGGTCCATAAAAAGGAAAGAGATGATGCTGAGGCATGAGGTAGAGTTTTCATAATCCTCCTCTATCCCCAGTGCATCAGATCTGCTTATATCTGCCACATCACAATTCAGTTGTGCAAACAGTCACATGGTATGATTGACAAACTGGATCAGTCACACCCCTCATCATCACAAGGTGATGGAGTCACCCAAGATGGCTGAAAAGATGCTGGTTCCTGGGAGAAAATGATTTTAAAGAGAGTGCCTCTGCATGTCTCCCTTCACAGGGGCTGTCTGGCGCATTCAATATGAGAGTTTTGTTACAGGGCCTGTAATTAGCAACTTATAAAATCCCCACCCCATCCCCAGCATCCCTGCAGGACAGAAGCAGGTGCTACTCTTTTCAGATATATGCGAAATATCTGCCAAATCATTTGGCACATTTCAACTAGCTTCAGGTCCATAGAACCTGGTTCTTATGGGTGATTTCAACTACCCAGACATTTGTTGGATGAACAATAGAGTAGCTCACATGTCATCCATCAAGTTCCTGGAATGCATAGAGGACTGCTTCCTCATGCAAATGTTAGATGTGCCAACCAGGAACGAGGCTAATTACAAACTTGCTAATTACAAACCAAGAAAACCTGCTTTGTAATATCTCGGTTAGTGATAGCCTTGGCTGCAGTGATCACAGTATTGTGGAGTTTGGGATCCTGCTGAGCATGCTGAAGGTTAGTACAAAGACAAGGGTTTTAGATTTTTAGAAGAGCAAACTTCAGCTCGCTCAGAGCTCAGCTGTGAGGGATTCTGTGGGAAGCTTCCATGGAGGATAAATGAGTTAGCGAGTGCTGGGGGTTATTAAAGAATGATCTCCTGGAAGCACAAAAACAGTTCATCCCCTTTAAAGGTAAGGGAAGTAGGCGGAGCAAGAGACCCCTTGGCTTAACTGTGAGCTTCTGAGTCTGCTCAAAGCCAAGAGAGAAGTGTAACAGAGATGGAAAAGCAGACAAATACGGGTTGAGAACTACAAGGGCATTGCCAGGGCATGCAGAAATGCACTTAGAAAAGCAAAAGCTGAGCTTAAATTGAAACTGGTGATCTTCATCCCAGGAGCTTGATACTAGTTTTGTATATATTGTATATATATTTCATTATATTCTTATTAATATTATTATATTTTCTTTTAAAATATATTTTTTGTATTTCTTTTTCTTATATTATTTTATTAATAATAATTCATTAAGGTAGTTTAGTTTCTTTTTCAGCTTATAAGTCTCTCTCTCCCTCTCATTTTCTCTCTTCTCTGAAGGGAGATGCTCTCCCTTCTCTGAAGGGGAGAGAGGTTAAAGAGAATCAGTCATTCGTTTATGGAGCCAGCCCAACCCAAACCATGACAAAATCTTAAAGAAGATTTAAAGGTCAGGAAATCTTAAAGGTCAGGGCTCCTTACCCTAACTAATCTTTAATGGAAGCGCTGTTCCAGGCAGGTTTCAGATCTCGTCTCTGGCTTTTCCTGCCTTTAGTGGCCTAAGCTGGTTTGCTCATTGCTGTATCAAAACTTACTGCACTGCCCAGCTTCCTTTATGTCTGTGGAGTGTATTATTTTTGTCCTGTTCTCTCCACCTAGTTTGTCTTTTTGTGGGACAGTGTCCCGGTTTGAGGTAAAACAGAACCAATTTTCTGTTCAGTAATTTTACATTTCAGTTAAGCCTCTTCTAACTCTCTGAAATTAACAGCATATTGTGTAGACACTTTGCTCCTAGAGAGATAAGACTTGATTGATTATAATTTATGCTAATGAACGGTATGCAGAGAAGGTCTTGCTTATACTTATTGCTATAACACCCAAGGACAGCTAACTTGGTTATTTGCCCTGTTCGAGGGTCAGAAGCAGAAAAGCATAGAGGGGTCGCACCTGCAGGGAGAAGCAGACAGGACAAGTGACCCAAACCTGACCAACAGGGTATTACATCCCATCTGCCTCATGCTCAGTATAAAAGCTGAGGGATCAAAGGCGTCAGTCTCTTTCTTCAATGGCCGGCGTCCGAGGACTCTGGCTGTTAGTCTGCCTTTGATCCTGATCCGTGCATTCCTGAATACAGATCCAGAATCCAGTTCCTGTCCATCACTGAGTCCAGTCTGGGACTTCCCCAGTGCCTGCCGGTGACATGATCATCATCCTGGGAGCTTGATATGGTTTTGTATATATTGTATATATTTCATTTTTTTATTAATTTATTAATATGTTTATTAAA
>NW_009646330.1:6783-11491 GCF_000708025.1 Charadrius vociferus | reverse complement strand
GGGGACAGCATCTGTCATTTGTTTCAGTGGCCAGTCCAGCCCAAACCATGACAGAAAGGAACAGAAGATCAGCGAGGAGGATTGTAAACACACTCAAGTGACTTGCATCTCAAGTGTCAAAAAACACATATATGTGATGGACCTTATTGAACATGTTTGAGATTCTTGCCCTGCTGTGGGAAAGATCAAAGCATAGTGGAAAACTATGCCTGCTTGAGTCCTTGATATACAGGCAAGAACAGCAGGCTAGCAAGGACCGAGCTCCGCGGTGCCTGCATTCCCGCTTGCATGCCTCTGCCCAGGTGCTTCTTCGGAGATTCCTCGGTCTGTGAGGTTTTTAGATTAAATTTGTTCTTTGCCTTTCATCCATGGTTTTGTGGTTGTTCCTATATCCTGCCTGTGTTGGCTCACACATTTGGCATAGTCGGAAGGTCCAGAAACGGCCATGCCGTGGCTGATAAAAACAAGTTGGGGTCTGGGGAGGCCACAATGATGACTCCCCCTATTCCAGGATGGCCCAGTACTGAGCACTGGACCTCCATGGCCACTTTCCTGGCTAAAGTGGCTCCACCGGAGGCATGGCCTGAAATAGATGATGGGGCAGCAGTTATCCCCCCTCCCTCCCCGGCAATTGAAATGGCTATGTGCAGGTTGCCATGGAAAGCAGCATCGGATTCTTCTTGCAAATTAGTGGGGAGCTTGGGATGGCTGTTAGCTTCTGGACTTAGAGCTCTTCACCATGGAGTTGTTGCATTACGCAGTAAAGTGAGAGAATTGGAAAAGGAAAACAGGACTTTACAAGATGCAAAGGTGATCACGCAAGAAATAATTACTGTTTAAGCAGAGAGGTACTATGAGCTGCAAGAGTATATAGAGCGGTTGGTAGCGCGTATCGCTCATAAACAAAGGGACAAATATGGAAAAAGTAAGCTTTTGATGTCCTAGGTTCATGCTCTCACCACAAAACGGTCATGGGATCCTGAGGAAGGGGATAGAAATATCTGGAGTGAACCCTCAGACTCTGAGACTGAGTTTGAATTTGATCTGGACTTAAAAAGGAGGGAGGTGGTGGAAGCACAACCCCTCATACAAATGAGGGGGGAACAGGAACAAGCGGATGGGGGAGTGCAGATCATGTGTATTTACACTCCAAAAGAGTTAAGGAAATTTTTAGAGATCTATCAGGAAAAGAGTGGGGAAGGCATACTGGCATGGATTTTGCAAGCTTGGAATAGTGGAGCTGCATCTATCCATTTATCAGTGGGCGAAAAAGATTTATTAAGAACTGTAGCCAATGATGATCAGACACAATGAAGATATGCTCAGCTGCAAAATGTCAGAGGTCCTGACGGGTGAGATTGCACCTATGCTGTATCAATGGCTGTGTGCTGCAATTTTAACAGCATATACAGAACCTGTCAAATTAGTGTCATTCCTCGGAAACTGGTGCACAATAGAAGAAGGTATCAATTTAGTGCAGCAGATGGGGATGGCTCATGTGTTGGTTATGGGATCCAATCCGGAGAGTATAGCAGTAACGAGAAGTATCAAAATGAAGATTTTGAAAGGAGCACCTGTCTCACTAAAACCCTTGATTATATCAGCAGTGACAAATGTAATGGGTAATGTAGGTGCCCTAGCAAATACCTTTGTGATAAATGACTGAGTCCCAAATCGGGTTGCAATTTAAGTTTACAATTTATTAAATGAATAAATGCAAGCAAACAGCGCTGGGTGCGCGGGGAGCCTCTGCTCTACCAAGACGCACACTGTACAGTTCCTGTTTCTGGTTTATATCCTTTCTGCTAATACACATTCTTTAAAAGGTGGGTCTATGCGAATAAATTCCAGGAGTAGGCTTATCTCTTTCTGCGCATGCCTTCGGGGTCTTCTTGGCTCCCATCTGGTGGTCTTCCTGGCTGCTTTCAGGATTACCCCAGATTCCACGTATGCGCATGGCCTTCGTATGCGCATGGCCTTCCTCGGCTCACCCTTAGGATGTCTCCAGATTCCATGCATGCGCATGGAATTCCTCAGCTCACCCTTAGGGTGACTCCAGATTTTTATGGCTTGACAGTTAACAGCAAAACCGGTCCAGACTAACACACAAGTATGTCTTTTACAAAAAGCTAAAACTATATACATTAACCACTCCATTTCTCTTAGGCCTGCGGTTATACAAGGGTATATAAGACAGAAAGTCACATTTCACCATGCGGCCCTAGCATTAGTCCATATTGACACGAATCAGGTGAACACATTTCACAATCCCCCATCTTCTTTTTTTTATGGTATTGATTCGTGTTTTTTTTTTCTTTCTAATCGAGACAACACCTGCCGAATTGGTATCAATTTGGGATCTTCTTTTGCTTTTATTATCATAAGGGAATGAATTTTCTCTTTCCCTGGTTCAGGATCAACAGGTATTGCAGGTATCCGCATCCCTTGTATAACCGAGTGTATTAGCCTTGTAAAACAAGGTATTAAACATGAAATTATTAACAATTCTCCACATATCCCCAATACAACTATCCCAATTTTAGTTAGCCAGTCACCACCCATAAAGTCCTCCCATAATCCCTTTAGATTGATTCCATTCCAAGTTTGAACTAGAACATGTGCAATTTCCTTCATTTCTTTTACAAGCTCATTTACAGCTTTTCCTTCATCATCAATTTCTAAACAGCAATTACTGAGGTTAAATTTTCCACAGACACCTCCTTCTTGTGCTAACAGATAATCTAAAGCTAAGCGATTTTGATACAAAGCAGTTCTCATTTTGGTATTTTGCTTTGCAATTATTCCTAGTGCATCTCCAGTTTTATTTACAACTATTTCTACTACGGCTTGTAACCTAATTATTCTATTAAGCATATATATTGGGGTCCTGTAGCCCCAGGATCCGTCTTCTGCCCATGTAGCTGGATCATAATAGGCAATGATTCTCTCAGGAGGCCATTCGTTATTTTTCCAATGTCCAATTTGTAAGCCTCGTTTATGGCGCCTCTCTTTTAACTCATCAACTTCAGCATACACTTGGACTCCTAGCCGTTCTCCCCTATTTATAGGTAACAGGAAAAAACTGGGTCTTATAGTTCCAAATACACAGGATCCTGCCCAATTCTTTGGCAAATATGCGTAAGCTAGTCTGCCACAAATCCAATAATGTCCTTCAGGAGTTGGCCAACCATTTGGTGTGTTTATCCCATTGGTCCAATTCTTAAATTGATTACTCATTTCCAGTGGGCTTCCCCACCATCCCAACTATTTTGAGTTTTATTCCATAGGTAACCTCCCTCACACTCCAGGTTACCCACTCGTCTTCCATTATTTTTAAGATTTTGCCAACAACTCCTTCCGATTATACGTTTGGAGTACCCATTGTTGTTTCCTATTACCTTTTCCCATTGTTTTCCATATTTGGGGATTACTTATGTTGCTCTCCATAGCTTCCCATGGCCATAGTTCACCTTGATTTGTTCCACCACAAACATAACTATTAGTTACATTTAATGACTTAGCAATGTTTTCAGCAAGGTTTACAAATAAATTTTTAGCAACTGTGGGAATTTCATATTTCACTCCTGTTTCTATTTCATGATAAAATGAGTTAAATAATAGTCTGTGCTGCGCTGATTCTTTTGTCCTTTCCTTGATCTTAATACTAATAACTACACCTGGGTCTTCTCCAGGTCCATATATCTTAAGTCCAATTTTGGCTACTTGCTTCTGTTTCCAAGTTTCTAAATTTATAAGAGTTAAATTTACTAGATTGCAGGCACGGGTTGTACAATTACTATCTGTTTGTACTCTTGTTATTGAAGCTTGTAGAGCCCCACATTGATAATCATATCCCCAGCCTGCAGTATCCCAACATACACAAGAGCATCCCCTTCTTCCACAGAGGTGTGATGACTGATACCTAGCGGTTTGACTAGGTATATAATCAGGATTTATTTGACATTGACTTCCACCTGGGCAAATGTATTTTGGTTGATTACTATAATATTGTCTCCACTCTAAACTTCCACAATTAGTGTCTAGATTGTCATCTATAATATCGCATGCATCAAAAATTACTGATACCGGTGTACTCAAATTGGCTATAACCTTACTTGTTCCAATTAATCTTCCTCTTTCTGAATTTGTTCTCATTTCTACCCAATATTGGTATGGGAGTTCTTTTTGGATCATAGCATACGGTTCTATTTCCTTCTTTGCATAGAGCATACTGGGTTTGGTTATAAATGCAGCTCTGGCCTTTACAGTCGTAAATAGTATGATAAACCAAGGTTTGGGAGCTTACCCGTCCCCTTCTGGTAGTTACTATGCATTGACTACAGTTGTTTGCCTCAACTAGAGTCAAGGAACTCACCCCAAGTATAACTAGAAGAGGTCCGGTCAGAGCCATAGTGATCGGCGGTCACAGCCCAAGGGGGTTGCAGCCCTTGGCAGCCCTTTCAAGCCGCACCACTGGTTCCCTCTCCGGTCTTGCCCTCTTCTTTAATCTTAAAGGGGTGGTCTTTTCTTCTGAATAACCAGATGAGATTAAAGGTTAGCTTTTTCCCAATTTGTATGCTATGTTCCAAAAATCTGGTGTACCCTGTAGAGAGCCTATTGTTATCCCTAGGGAATAATACTTGAATGATCCCGGTTACTGATAAATTGTCTTCCCTAGTAGTTATCCACTCAGAAATCTCCCTGTCTA
>NW_009646330.1:0-1768 GCF_000708025.1 Charadrius vociferus | reverse complement strand
GTCCAGGATGCTGTACAGGGTAACTTCCCAGGGATTGAGTGACCTTACCTGAGAGAGAAGGGTAAGTGACTAAGAAATATACGTATGATATATGGCATGCTATTAAGTTTTGTGATTGGTGCACTCTTTTAAGGTATTAATATCTAGCGCGCTTTTAGTTTGTGTTGTTACTTGTCGGGATCATTTGTAGCTTGCAACAGTGTAATCCGCTAATTTCTTTTAAACTGCATTAGGGCTGAAAAGTCAGAAAAAAACTGTAGGATTTTGGTCCAAGGCATTACAGTGCTCCGCCATACAATGAACCCCAATGGAAAAATTAATTTTAGCTGTAGTTTGGGCACTACAAGAAACTGAAAGAATCACAAGCTGAGACGGCGTGACTGTACACACACCCATACTTATTCAGGAGTGGGATACTGATGATTCCTTTAGGGCCCATGCCGGGGTAGCTCAGGCAGCCACACATTGGAAATGGAAACATTATTTACAGCAACAATTTCTACCAGGAAAACCACATGTAACCGCTCCACATGCCACCCTTCTACGATCTTTATCATTTAATCATATGCCCACACTAGGGGAAACTCTTCCCCTTGGAGAGATCCCTACACCTCCTGTGGAGGAGGCTCCCCCTCATAACGAGTTAATAGAAGAGCACAAAAAAGATGCCTGGTTTACCAATGGAAGTGCATCACCTGCAGTACAAAACACAATGAGAATTTAAATCCTTTCAGATGGTATCTCTCCCGAAATATTAACTATAGGGGAAATAGAAGTGTTTATGCCAACAGATTGCATGGTGGGACCGTGACCTATTAGTCGAGACGTGAAGATTCATATAATAACCCCTGAGAATGCCGTATGGTTTTGTACCCCAACTTCTCCTCTTATTTTACATCCTTTGTTGATATCAGATTCTTGAGTTCTCGTATTTATCTTCGACAAATACCTGTGCCTTATCTAGAGGAACTGGCATTGGAACAGTGTTATTGGTGGCACGAACCCAACATCGAATTGAAGTTCAATCTGAAAAAGCACAAGCCATAGCTCTCCAGTCTGTGTGGGCAATTACCCCACATCAGGTTATCAAACCTGGAGTAATACTAGCTGCAGGAGCTGGAGCAATGTGTATGTATAACTAGGAGAGGGCACTGCTGTTTTCCTCCCCTATCACAGGTTGGCTCGTCATGCTTTGCAGTCTTGTACTACAGGCACATGCCCTGGATACACTTCCGCAAGATCAACATGTAAATACTTAGATTTGATTAGCCTCTACTGTAACTAACTCATTTGCCTTTTATATTAAGGGAAGATTAATGGCTGCAGATCTTTTGACGTGTTTCATTGGCATGCCAACCCCAGTGGCTGTATTACAGAATTATACTATGCTAAGTGATTTTGATATTAACGTTTCTCATTGCTATCTTTTCTGAGTAGGTAATGACTGTAGACCAATGAACATTACAAAATCATTTGATGATGGACTATTTCCTCCTTTGACACCATAAACACTGCTTCGACTTTGAAAGCATGTGTTGCTTCAACATAACTGATGAATCAGCCAGCGTAGAGCATGACATTCAACATTCTCCAGGACTCCAGGACTTAATGCATCAAATGAAACAATCAAATGAAACCGGTGGTGCCTGACTGGCTGAGTGGTTTAATTCCCTGACAGGAAGAATGGGACACCTGATTCAAAGAATTATTTTCATGGATCACGGAATCACGGAATCACGGAAACATGGAATCATGGAATCTTCAGAGT
>NW_009646329.1:0-2045 GCF_000708025.1 Charadrius vociferus | reverse complement strand
TTTTCCTCAAAAAAAGGAGGGGTTTACTTCAAATAAAAGGCACTTTTTTCCTCAGGAGCGGGTTACCTCCAAAAAAAGGCTTTTTTTCCTCAGAAAGGGAAGGGTTTACTTCAAAAAAAAGGCACTTTTTTCCTCAGAAAAGGAGGGGTTTACCTCCAAAAAGGGGGTTTACCTCCAAAAAAAGGCACTTCGTTCCTCAGGAGGGGTTTACCTCCAAAAAAAGGCACCTTTTTTCCTCAGAAAAGGAGGAGTTTACCTTCAAAAAAGGCACTTTTCCTCAGAAAAGGAGGAGTTTACCTTCAAAAAAAGGCACTTCTTTCCTCAGGAGGATTTACCTCCCAAAAAAGGCAGTTTTTTCCTTCTTTCCTCAGGAGGATTTACCTCCCAAAAAAGGCACTTTTTTCCTCAAAAAAAGGAGGGGTTTACCTCCAAAAAGGGTGTTTACCACAAAAAAAGGGCACTTTTTTCCTCAGAAAAAGAGGGGTTTACCTCCAAAAAGGTTTACCTCTAAAAAAGGCACTTTTTTTCCTCAGAAAAGGACAGGGTTACCTCAAAAAAACCCACTTTTTTCCTCAGAAAATGAGGTGTTTACCTCCAAAAAAGGGGGTTTACCTCAAAAAAGGAGGGTTTTCCTCAAAAAAAAAAAGAGTTCTACCTCAAGAAAAGGAGGGCTTTTACCTAAAAAAAGAGGGGCTTACCTCAAAAAAAGAGGAGGGTTTTAACCTCAAAAATATAAGGGTTTTTCTTTAAAAAAAATAGGAAGGTTTTACCTCAAAAAGAGGGCTTTACCTCCAAAAAGGGGAGGTTTTACCTCAAAAAAGGGAGGGTATGACCTCAAAATAGCAGTTTTCCTCAAAAGAAAAAAAAAAAAACACCAAAAAGGAGGGTTTCACTTAATAAAAAGGGGATTCTACCTTAAAAAAAAAAAAAGGGTTACCTCAAAAAAGGTGGGATTTTTTTCCTCAGGAAAAGGGACACTTACCTCGGGGAGGAGGGACTTCCTCAAGAAAAAAAAAAAAGATGTTTCTCCTCAGGAAAAGGGATTTTTTTTACCTCAAAAAAAGAAGGGCTGCTCCTATAAAAAAAATAAAAAGGAAGGTTTTTCCTGGAAAAACAAGGAGAGTTTCTCAAAAAAGAGGTGGGGTTTTACATTAAAAAAAAAAGGGAGGAAGGGGTTTACCTCAAAAATAAAAAAAATTACCTCAGGAAAAAAGGATATTTACCACATGGAGAGGGATTTTACATCAGGAAAAATGATTTTTTTTTTTTACCTCAGAAACAGTAACTTTTACCTTACTGAAGAGGGTTTTGCCACAGAAGTAACATTTACATCAGAAAAGGGGGTTTTGCCTCAGGAAAGGTAATTTTTACTTCAGAGAGGAGGGGTTTAGCTCAAAAAAAAAGGAGGTTTTACCTCAAGAAAGACCAATTTACCTTAGGGAGGGGGACTTTCCCACAGGAAATGGGTTTTTTACCTCAGGAAAGGTAAACTTTACCTTGCAGATAAGGGTTTTTACCTCAGAAAAGGGGTGTTAAACCTCAGGGAGGAAGGCTTTACTTCAGGAAAGGGCATTTTTACCTCAAGAAAGGTAAAGTTTACCTCACAGAAGAGGCTTTTACCTCAGGGAAGATGTTTTTTTCACCTCAAGGAGGGGGATTTTACCTCAGAAAAGGGCATTTTACCTCAGGGAAGAGGATATTTCACCACAAGGAGGTAGATTTTACCTCAGAAAAGGGGATTTTTCACCTCAAGGAGGTAGATTTTACCCCAGAAAAAGGGATTTTACCTCAGAAAAGGGGATTTTTCACCTCAAGGAGGTAGATTTTACCCCAGAAAAAGGGATTTTACCTCAGAAAAGGGGATTTTTCACCTCAAGGAGGTAGATTTTACTTCAGGGAGGGGGATCTTACCTCAGAAAATGCGCTTTTTACCTCAAGAAAGGTGGATTTTTACCTGACGGAGGGTATTTTTACCTCCGGGTAGCGTGAGGAGGAGGGAATCCCTCCGGGCTTATCTCAGCGGGGGAACCTGAGGGTCGCCCGGA
>NW_009646328.1:5991-8470 GCF_000708025.1 Charadrius vociferus | reverse complement strand
AGAGAAAATAGGCAGCAGTAACTCCCATGTAAAATCCAGTCAGAAAAAGGGGGGTGGGAGTGAGGTGTGTGGGAACCCCTACAAGTAGCTAAAGAATCTCTTCAACTCATCCTTGCAGAGTGATTAAATATTAACCCAGAGACTTATATCTTTGAAGGTAAAGAACTTCAGATAGATTTTCTTTCCTGTAAAGAAACCAATCTCTGAATGCCTACTGAGGGCAACGCTCCAGGGATGTGTCTTAACATGACTAGCAACAGTAGTTGAAACCAAAGATTAATTTAAAAGCTGAAAAAGACAAGGTTACATATTCATAAACATGCCTCTGAGACAACATCCACTAAATATCTACAAACATAGTAGAGAACATGATGTTTTTAGTTAGCAATATGCACTTAGAACTCAATCATCAATCCAAGGGTAGAAGGTACTCTGGACCCAGACACTGTTCAATTCCTTGTACTACATCAGGAATCGAGCATAAACTGCAAAGAATCATAGGTAGGGAACATGGATCCACAGAAAGCAATTATTTTGAAGAACCTTCCTTCACAACCTACTAAAATGGAATCCACCCTTGGAAAACGAACAAGAAAGAACAGCCTCTATTATGGAATCCTACTCCTCTTCCTGTCTCAGGGAAGATATAACTTATTTCTCTGGACTAACTGCAAATGTAATTTTCTCATACCATTTAAGGAGCTGGTTGAGGCTAGAATGAGCAATTTAGTGATGAGGTGATATTATCATGAGTTCATAGAATCATAGAATCATTTAAGTTGGAAAAGACCTTTAAGATCCTTGAGTCTAACCATTATGAGTTTTGCTGTTATGTAGGCAGTCAATTACATGCATTGTGAATTCTATTTTCAAAGTGCTATGTAAAGCACTTTAAGCTAAGGAGAGGTATTTCATATGCAATGAAGTAAAATACATTATTACTATAGCATATCTTAAACTAAATTAACTTCAGAAGCAGAAGAGTCACATTTCAAAGGTAGGATGCGGAGATCTTCAGAATTGTGCCAACTTGTGCCAATGCACACTGACAGACTGTTGACTTTCACTCTTCTCTATTAGAGTCAAGAATTTTATTTTTTTCTTAAGTAACAAATTGTTCTGGTTTGAGGTAAAACAGAACCAATTTTCTTTTCAGTAATTTTATGCCACGATTGAGAGACGGGACACAGCTTGATGCAAACAAAATGTTGATTTATTGTACACAACCACATGTTTATATATGTTTTCATTAGCTGAGTGTTTCAAACAGATTGGTTCTTTTAGCTAAACATCACCTGTTCGGTAACCCCTGATTGGTTAGTAACAAACAAAAGGCACTTTAAGTGCCCTTAACTCCAAGGCACTTTAAGGCACTTTAACTGCAATCAGCAGTTAAGCCTTCATTGTACAACTTTGTTACTTCTCCTCTGATACCATCTGCGTATGACTCATCAGTCCACATTCCATCGGGGGTTTTCCATTAACCTCTTTGTCCTTCCACGGTTTGTGGCCTACAAGTTCCAACACGTTCCCATCTATCAATTGGGCAGCACTTGGAGTCTTGTCTTTCAGGCCTTGTCCCACAACTTTACTTTTCACTTAAGTCTCTTCTAACTAACTGCACTTTCTGAAATTCATGGCATATTCTGCAGACAGTGTCTGCTTCCAGAGTGATAATGCCTGATGCTTACAGTTAATACCAAGGAATGGTATGCAGGGAGGTTCTTCCTTATACTTATTGCTATAACAACCAAGGTCAGCTAACTTTGTTATATGCCCCGTTGGAGGATACAAAGCAAAAAAGGGTAGAGGGGTCACACCTGCGGGGAGGAGGGGACAGGACAGGTGACCCAAAACTGACCAACAGGGTATTCCATCCCATCTGCCTCATGCTCAGTATAAAAGCTGAGGGATCAAAGGGGTCAGCTGTTTTTTCTTCAATAGCCGGCGTCCAAAGAGTCATCTGTCTGTTTGCCTGCCTTCGATCCCAATCCGTGTGTTCCTGAATCCAGATCCAGAATCTAGCTCCCGTCCATCACCGAGTCCAGTCTGGGACTTTCTCAGTGCCTGTGACATGATTGTCATCCTGGAACCTCGATACAGTTTTTTATATATTGTATATATTTCATTATTTTCATTTTTATTATTTGATTAATGTTTTCAGTAGTTTAGTTTATTTTTTAAAACTCATAAGTCTCTTTTCTCTCTCATCCTTCTCTCCCTGAAGGGAGATGCTCTCCCTTTTCTGAAGGGGGGAGAAGTAAAAGAGAGCATCTGTCATTCATTTTTGTGGCCAGTCTAGCCTGTACCATGACACAACTGTGTAAATGTTTTCACTGAATGCTGCAGCTCTCTATACACTGATACTACTCAGAAGAAAAAAAGAAAAAAAATCATAGAATCATAGAATGGTTTAGGTTGGAAAGGACCTTGAAGATCATCGAGTTCCAACCTCCCTGCCATAGACAGGGACACCTCC
>NW_009646328.1:1980-3737 GCF_000708025.1 Charadrius vociferus | reverse complement strand
TGGCAGAGGATGAAGTTGTGTGAAGCTACTCCCTAGATAAGGAGGTGCTGCTCACAGGGAAGAGAGATTCCCTTTTCGGTGGGAACGTGATCTTTGAGAGTACGCGATGGTGTAAATAAGTAAAGTAGAAAATTACTGGCCTTGGTAGAAAAGTAAATAAAGAGCACGCTTGCTTAATAAAGCTGATTTCGATCCTGCATGTCAAAGTACGTGTATTTCTGTCTGCCACATCCAACGAGGGAGACTCCACAATATCTCTGGGCAACCTGTTCCAGTTCTCAGTTACCCTCACAGTAAAAAAGTGCTTCCTGACTTTCAGACAGAACCTCCTGTGTTTCACTTTGTGCTCATTGCCTCCTGTCTTCTCACTGAGCACTACTAAAAAGAGCCTGGCTCTGTCCTCTTTGCAGCTTCCCTTCACATATTTATATACATTGATAAGATGTCCCCGAGCCTTCTCTTCTCCAGGTTAAAAACTTCCAGCTCTCTCAGCCTTTCCTCATAGGAGGCACGCTCCACTCCCTTAAAACCATCCTTGTGGTCCTTCTTCGAACTCTCTTCAGTATATCCATGTCTCTCTTGTACTGGGGAGCCCAGAACTGGACACAGGACTCCAGGCGTGGCCTCACCAGTGCTGAGTAGAGGGGAAGGGTACCTCCGTCAACCTGTGACACCCTGCCACTATCATAGGCCTCCTGACACCCTGCTCCTTGACCTTGGAAGCATAGGCAGGGTCCTGCCCACATTCCATGTAAAGTTTGATTCTCTCAAATCACACTACCATTGGTAAGGCCAAATGGTTGTGTGACTCTCACCCCCATTCAAAAGGCGTTTGCACAATTGGCCGTTGCTCCCAGATGACCCGGACACCAAACGTCCCTAGCAGTCCATCAGAGCCATGGCATTACTTATAATCATGTGTTTGCTATTGGTGATCCGGTGAGTCACCGTATGGGTGCATCATTCTATTGGGTCTGGCTGGGATGGAGTAAACTTTCCCCATAGCAGACCTCTTCCCTGCTCACAGGGAAGAGAGATTCCCTTTTCGGTGGGAATGTGATCTTTTAGAGTATCACAGAAATCACAGAATTTTCAGAGTTTGAAGGGACCTCTAGAGATCATCCAGTCAAACTCCCCTGCTAAAGCAGGATTGCCTAGAGCACATTACTCAGGACTGCATCCAGGTGGGTTTTGAAAATCTCCAGAGAAAGGGACTCTACAACCTCCCTGGGCAGCCTGTGCCAGTGCTCTTTCACCCTAACTGTAAAGAAGTTTTTCCGTGTGTTTGAACGGAACTTCCTATGTTCCAACTTGCACCCATTGCCCCTCGTCCTGTCACTGGGAACCACCGAGAAGAGTGTGGCTCCATCTTCCTTCAACCCCCCCTTTAGATATTTGTAAGTAGTAATAAGGTCTCCCCTCAGCCTTCTCTTCTCCAGGCTAAAGAGTCCCAGCTCTCTCAGCCTTTCTTCATAAGGGAGATGCTCCAATCCCTCAATCATCTTGCTTGCCCTTCGCTGGCCTCTCTCCAGCAGTTCCCTGTCCCTCTTGAACTGGGGAGCCCAAAACTGGACACAGTATTCCAGTTGTGGCCTCACCCGTGCCGAGTAGAGGGGGAGAATGACATCCCTCGACCTACTGGTCGCACTCTTCCCTATGCAGCCCAGGATTCCGTTGGCCTTTTTGGCAACAAGGGCACACTGCTGGCTCATTGACAATTTACTATCTACCAGGACCCCCAAATCCTTCTCCTCAGA
>NW_009646328.1:0-1309 GCF_000708025.1 Charadrius vociferus | reverse complement strand
AAGGGATAGTCTTGCTTCCCCCAGACTTTCTCGGTTGCCTGCAAAGTCTGGGTCTCCCGAGGGCTGGCCAAGTGGTCTCTGACCCGGTCCTCCTCAACTGAGGGGAAACCTTCCTCTCTCCAGACCTTTCCCCTTGCCTCCAGGGTATGGGATTCATGAGGGACAGCTTTAGCAGTGAAGACCGAAGAAAAGAAGGCATTCAGTAACTCTGCCTTCTCTGTGTCTTCCACCACAAGAGCACCCATCTCATTCATCAGTGGGCCTACATTTTCCCTAGTCTTCCTTTTCCTATTGATATACTGAAAGAATCTCTTCTTATTGTCTTTAACTGCAGTGGCCAAGCTGAGTTCTGATTGAGCTTTGGCCCTTCTAATTTTCCCCCTACATAGCTTTGTTATATCATGATAATCCTCATAAGATGCCAACCCCCTTTTCCAGAGAATGTAGGCTTTCCTTTTGTTCCTGAGGTCCAGCCAAAGCTCTCTATTTAGCCAGGCTGGTCTTCTTCCCCGTCCGCTCGTTTTTCGAGCCATGGGGATGGCCTTCTCCTGTGCTTCTAAGACTACCTGCTTGAAGTAAGACCAGCCTTCCTGGGCGCCTTTGCCCTTCAAAACTGCCTCCCAAGGGACACTCTCAACCATGCTCCTGAACAGGCTAAAGTCTGCCCTTCGGAAGTCCAAGGTGGACTCCAAGTATGCAATGGTGTAAACAAGTAAAGTAGAAAATTACTGGCCTTGGTAGAAAAGTATGTAAAGACCACGCTTGCTTAATAAAGTGGATTTCATTTACCACACTTTGGAGTCCATGCCTTAATCCTCACAGCAGACCTCATTTGTAGCTAGAAAGGTGTTGATAACACACCAGTGTTTTGGCGACTGCTGAGCAGTACTCACACAGCACCAAGACTGTGTCTCTAACTCAAATCCCACCCAGAGGCCAGTAGGCTGGGGGTGGGCAAGAGGTTGGGAGGAGACATAGCCAGGACAGCTGACCCAAAATGACCAAAGAGATAGTCCATATCATATGACATTGTGCTCAGCAATCAAAGCTAAGAGAAAGGAGGAGCAGAGGGGGGATTCATTATTAAGGTGTTTGTCTTCCAAAGTAACTGCTATGCGTACTGAAGCCCTACTTCCCAGTAAGTGGCTGGACATCACGTGCTGATGGGAAGTAGAGAATAATCTGCATTTTTGTTTCCTTTGCTTCTGTGCATGGCCTTTGCATTTTTTTTATTAAATTGTTTATATTGACTCAAAAGGTTTTCATCTGATTTTCTCCTGTCCCTGTCCTGCTGAGGAGGTGAGTGATA
>NW_009646327.1:33805-37806 GCF_000708025.1 Charadrius vociferus | reverse complement strand
TGCAGTCCATGGTGAAGACCACGGTGACGCAGGTTGTTGCCCTGCAGCCCATGGAGGACCACAGTGGAGCAGATATCCACCCTGCAGCCCATGGAGGACTCCATGATGGAGCAGGTGGATGTGCCCTGAAGGAAGCTGTAACCCCATGGAGAGCCCATGCTGGAGCAGATTCCTGGCAGGACCTGTGGCCCTTGGGAGACCCGTGCTGGAGCAATATTTTCCTGAAGGACTGCACTCTGTGGAAAGACCCTATGCTGGAGCAGTTCTTGAAGAACTGCAGCCTGTGGGAAGGACCCACATTGGGAGGGACCCCACACTGGAGGAGGAGAACAGCGTGAGGAGGAAGAAGTGGCAGAGACAAAGTGTTATGGTCTGACTGCAAACCCCACACCCACCTCCTGGGTGGAGGAGGTAGAAGAGTTGGGAGTGAAGTTGAGCCTGGGAAAAGGGGTGGGCAGGAGTTGTTTTTATTTCTCACTGTCCTACTCTGTTATTAATTAGCAATAAATTGAAGTCCCCAATTTGAGTCTGTTTTGTCCATGGTGGTAATTGGTAAGTAATCTCCCTGTCCTTATCTTGACCTATGAGTTTTTCATTATATTTTCTCCCCTGTCCTGTTGAGGAGGGGGAGTGAGAGCAGCTTGGTGGGCATCTGGTGGCCAGCCAGTCAAGGTCAAACCACCACACTGCAAAAAGCTTAGTGATTCTGGTTCAGTGTTATGATAAACTCATTCAGAATGAAATCATAAAAACAGACACTTCTTTGCAGTAACATGCATGCACTGATACCAACATTAACAACTTTTCAAGGTGTGTTTTTGCCTTTTTATGACTATTTGAAATATAAAAAAATGTTACCATAAAAATAAGGCCACCTTACATATTGTGTATGTCCATATTCAAAGCTATGTTTTATGCCAAGGCATGCAAGGAAGAAATATATTTATCAAAAGAATAATACAGGAAAAAAAAAACAGCTGAGTTTAGAATTATAATTTAGATTCCTATTATGAGGTGTTAAATATCAGAACTTTTAAATTGCCACAAGTCATGACACTGAGATGATGCAATGACATACCTCTCTATTTTGAACACAAACCCCCTATTAGTTAAACCAGGGGGATGTGAGGACACATCCAATGAAATCAATAGAATTCTGAAAATTTACCCAATTTGAGGATTTTCTCGAGAGAATGCATGTTAGATTACAGCAACACCACTGTTATGTTTATATTATGCATTTCTGTCGTAGACGAATACTAACTTTTAGGGCATTGTCGTTTCTCAAAGAAATTAGGAATGAGAATGAAGTTCTTTGATGTTCAATAGCATAGAAAAGGGATGAATTAGAATCTTTATTTCTAAAGTAATTAGTTGTGTTAGGACAGATTTTAAAAGTGCTTGTCTGTCCTGGGTCTAGCTGGGATAGAGTTAATTTTCTTCATAGCAGCCCTTATAGTGCTGTGTTTTAGATTTATAACTAAAACAGTCTTGATAAAACACCAATGTTTTGGCTATTGCTAAACAGCGCTTTCACAGTGGTCAAAGCTTTCTCTGTTTTCTTACCCTGTCTGCCTCCACTTGTTCCCCATCCCATCTGGTCAAGTAGCCTAGGGGTGGGCAAGAGGTAAACACATAAGGAAAGACAGCTGAGACAGCTGACACAAATTGACCAAAGGGATATTCCATACCGTATAATGCCATGTTCAGCAATAAAACTGGGGGTAGTTTTTCCAAAGTAGCCATTGCTCGGAGACCGTCTGGGCTTCAGTCTGCTTATGGCAGATGGTGAGTAATTGCCATTGTGTTGCTTGGTGGTTTTTTTTTCTTCGTTCCTTCACTTATTAGACTATCTTTATCTTGACCCATGAGTTTTCTCACTTTTGCTCTTCTTATTCTCTCCCCTATCCTGCTGGGGAGGGGTGGAGTGAGCGAGCAGCTCCGTGGGTGCTCCGTGGGTCAGGCTCAACCCACAACATTGCCATCTAAATACACTGATTTTTGCTTCTTTGTGATATAGTCTTAAGAATGATTTAGTTTATTCCTTATTCAATATCATTATCCATTTCTTCTCCATACATCTTGGATAGAGAATTATTAAAAATAATTTACTTCAAAACATTTTCCTACTTCAAATGTGTATAATATTTTCTACATAAAAAGTCATCATTATTATCTTCTCCCAGATTCATAAACACAGAAGGAAAAGACTCCTGTCTTTTTTAGCTATAATTATCCTCAGATACTATGCTAATATTATGCTACTTCAAATAGTTGATTTTTTTTTTAATATTTTAGATGAGCCCAAACTAGACCACTGAATACAACTATCCTTACTTTGGGGAAGCTCGGGTTTGTATAAAAATTTTTTGAATTCTCTGTTTCAGTACATCACTTGTTCACTCTCTCTGACCAAATATCTGTTCCTGGATGTATTAGAGTTCTGAAGCTGAACAAAAATTAAAACCGGAAGCCAAGCATATTCTCAACTGAGCCATCGTGCCATAATTAAAGTTGTTAATGGGCAATTTTTACATGTGTTATGAATCAAAATTATTTTTAAATCTCAGAGCTTTTTTTACCATGGAAGGCTAATATGGCTTTTTGTAGGTATTAACAATAAACACAGAAATCCTATGCTACATCTTCCTAAAAAAAAATAAGAAAGGCGAAATGGAGGTGATGGGATCTGAATTTTAAAGACTGACTTCCAGACTAAAAATAACCTAAAGCATTTGTTTAGGAATTTAGAGCCCCATTCCCCTTGTAGAACATAGCATAAACATAGCAGAATAGATCAAAGGTTCATCTAGTCCAGATGTAATGGCAATGGATGCTCAGACATGATTGTAAGTATTCAATCAGACTACTTGGCTTTCTATTGTGAAATATATTCTGCTATTAAGGAATGCAAGTGTTCAGGGACATGAGTTTTTGGCTTTGTTTATAAGATGGGTATCTGCAGCACCACATCAGGAAGAGTGAAGATTAAATGCTGTACAAAAGGATGCTTCCTAATTAGGGGTCCTCTACAGTGGCAACCTGTCTTGATTTGAGGATGAAAGGTGTTTTGCCAATGTATGGGTCAGCAGAAAGGACACAGACACCAAGTTAAAAAGATAAGCTTATTTTACTTTAGTTAAAAGCAGCACAAAGAATAAGCAAGATAATGCACCTAATCATTACTACATAGAGTTAACTATAGTGATTAAGAAAGATGCATCACCAATTGCCCTGATACTTTGCCATCATCCAGATCAGCTGGGGAGCCCTGTGACAGAGAAGGATCGGAGAACCACTCCCGGCAATTGGGAAATCCTACGCAGTGCGTCCACTCATAGGTGAGGTCTCCGTCTTTGCTGTGAAAGGGTCCTGCTTATATACAGTTTAACAAACAAATCTATATGTCAAAATGCATGGAAACATCTGGCGGATTGGCTTGCCTCACTCGGGCATGTCCGGGATCTAGCCAGGATCCCAGGTGCATACGAGGAGTTCCCGTCTCCTGGCTTAGGTTTAAAGGTTTCTGTTCCTATCTTTTACAGTTTCCAGGGGTTGTTCCCATGGTCATATTTCACGCTGATATGATGCTGGTCAGGAGGTTCACTCAGAAGTCAACTTTGGTTTGAGGCCTATTGTCATGGTTTAAGCCAAATCGGCTACTGGGGACCTGAAGGACCCCAGATGGGACCGACAGATGCTCTCCTCTACCCCTCTTCAGAGAGAGAGGCAGAGGAGGAAAAAGAGACTTACGAGTTTAGAAGGAACTAAACTACTTTAATGAAATATTAATAATAAAATAAAATAAAATAAAAAAGAAATATATACAAAACCGTATCAAGCTCCCGAGATGACAATCACGACACCGGCTGGCACTGGGGCAGTCCCAGGCTGGACTCAGTGACGGACGGGAACTGGATTCCGGATCTGCATTCAGGATCGGGATCGCAGGCAGACGAAAAGAGTCCTCCTCAGACGTCGGCCATTGCAGGAAGAGAGAG
>NW_009646327.1:18958-27683 GCF_000708025.1 Charadrius vociferus | reverse complement strand
GAGTTTAGAAGGAACTAAACTACTTTAAGGAAATATTAATAATAAAATAAAAATAAAAATAATGAAATATATACAAAACTGTATCAAGCTCCCGAGATGACAATCACGACACCGGCTGGCACTGGGGCAGTCCCAGGCTGGACTCAGTGACGGACGGGAACTGGATTCCGGATCTGCATTCAGGATCGGGATCGCAGGCAGATGAACAGAGTCCTCCTCCGACGTCGGCCATTGCAGGAAGAGAGAGCTGACCTTTCGATCCCTCAGCCTTTATACTGAGCATGAGGCAGATGGGATGGAATACCCTCGTTGGTCAGTTTTGGGTCACCTGTCCTGTTCGCTCCTCCTTGCAGGTGGGACCCCACTATGCTTTTCCGCTTCCGACCCTCCAACGGGGCAAATAACAAAGTTGGTTGGCCTTGGTTGTTATAGCAATAAGTATAAGCAAGGTCCTCTCTGCATACCATGGCTGGGCATCAGCTATAAACATTGGTCTTATCACCCTGAGAGAGTGAACATTGTCTGCACCATGTGCTGTTAATTTCAGTTGTTAGAGAGGCCCAGCTAAGAAGCGAAGCCACTGACCAAAAATTGGTTGTTTTACCTCAAACCAGGACACCTATGGTTTAGGCCTTTTTATGTCAAAAGGCCAGTGCAGGCACAGTGTTGGTTATCATTGTGTTTCATTGCCTATGCTTAGAATGGGGACAAATTTGGCAGAGGCCAGAGAGGGGACCAGCCAGGACAGCCAAGTGGGAGTGCAAGAGTCACAGCTGCAAAGGTCAGCTTTGATCACTGTGTCCCTTTTGCCCCTGTGCACACGCCTAGGATGCTGTTTGTGCTACTGTCTTCTAGGTTTCCTCCTCAGTGAATTGTAGCAAGAATTATGTATCCTGTGGGGTGAATCTAGGTGGATGTGTGAATGAGAGGTGCACCTAGGTCTCAACTGAAAGTTGCATGAACTACCTGAAGACCATACCTTGAAGTTCAGATGTGGGTAGTCAGATCGCCCAACCAAGAGAGGGCTGAGGCAATGACACCCTGCCTCCTGACACCCTGCCCCTTGACCAATATCCATGTAAGATATGATTCTCTCACATCATACTACCATTGGGGGAGCCAAAGGACAGTGCAACTCTTACCCACATTCAAAAGGCATTTGCACAACTAGCTGTTGCTGCCAGATGACACAGACAGTAAGTGACTGTTATGATTTAGGCTGGGCTGGCCACTAAATGAACGACAGATGTTCTCTTTTAATTTCTCTCCCTTCCCAGAAGAGAAGGGAGAGAAAATAATGGAAAGCGACTTATGGGTTCAAAAGAAAACTAAAACTACTTTAATGAAATATTAGTAATAAAAAGATAATAATATCAATAAGAAAAATAATGAAATATATACAAAACCAGTATCGAACTCCCAGGATGACGATCATGTCACCGGCAGGCACTGGGAAAGCCCCAGACTGGACTCAGTGACAGATGGGAACTAGATTCAGGAACTGGATTCAGGAACACACGGATTGGGATCGAAGGCAGACGAACATAGAGAGTCCTCCTCGGACACCGGCCACTGAAGAAAAGAGGCTGACCCCTTTGATCCCTCAGCTTTTATGCACATGGGATGGAATACCGTGTTGGTCAGTTTTGTGTCACCTGTCCTGTCCGCTCCTCCCCACAGGTGCTACCCCTCTACACTCTTCTGCTTCAGGCGCTCCAATGTGGCACATATCAAAGTTAGCTGGCCTTGGTTGTTATAGCAATAAGTATAAGCAAGAGCCTCTTTGCATACCATTCCTTGGCATCAACTATAATCATCAGATGTTATCACTCTGGAAGCAGACACTGTCTGAAAAAATGCCATTAATTTCAGAGAGTGCCATTAGTTAGAAGAGACTTAACCGAAAAGTAAAATTACTGAAAAGAAAATTGGTTCTGTTCTACCTCAAACCAGGACAGTGTCCCTGGCAGTCCACCAGATCCATGGCATCACTTATGAGCCTGTGTTTGCTATCAGTGATTGGGTGAGTTGTTGTACGGGTGCATTGTTGCTCATCTTTTCTTACTGCCTCAATAAAGTGTTTTTTTTTATAGCGTCTTGTCAGACAGGAAGGAGATCAAGTTCACAGTGATGTTCGCCACCAATGGGATGAAGGCAGAGGCACCTTGACTGGCAGTTTCCAGCAGGTTATTTGATTCACTTTATCAATGAAAACAAATCCAGAAACTGAACATTTTTCAATTCAAGGATAAATCATGGAACTAAAAGTTATATGGACTTGATTTGAAACCAACTACTGAAGATCTCTGGGCGCTCATAGGGAAAATAATGATCAAGCAGAGTAGGTTTTTGCCCTGGATCCTCTTGGGAGCCACTGGGAAGTTGTATTTTTGGAGCCCTGAGGATTAATTCTGTCAGGGTTGGGGTTGGTCCTGGTATTGTGACTGTCTGCAGCATTGCTTGGATGAGGAGCAGCTCCTTATGAGCTTTTCTGCTTTGCTTACCTTTCCCAAGGCAAGTGAGTCTCTCTGCAGATGGGCAGCGTGTTCACTGCTGCTGTTGTTGAAATCATTGCTCCACCTTTGCTTTTGTTTACTTGCATTTATAGGAGCTCTGTAGCAAAGACAGCAACAGAGCACATGGGAACACCTCTTGGTGGTTCATCTTGGGTAGGCATTTTCCTCTTTCTTTGGAGGGGTCCTTTGCAGTTCTGTGTCTGTTCCACTGTGTAGTGGTACCTCCATACAGTTATAGCAGGGCACGCTGCACCTGAATTCAGAAACTACTTTTTTAGGGTATGTTGATGTATAATTAATTTATTGCCTATAAATCTATCATGTAGCACCCCTCAATGTTATACGTGAGGACTTATTTATTGTTCAAAATCTGATTTTTGCATGAGTTTTACTATTAGGTAGTGTCATCCCAAATCTGGGTTCTTCACCCGGTGTGCAAGCCAATAACACACAGAGCGGAGGTATTTCCAAGTTTATTCCATTAATGCACAGAAATGGGGTGCTCATCCCAAAACAGGAGCACACCTTAGTTTCAAAAATCTCCACTTTTATACATTGATTATTACATATTCAAACAATTAATACATATTCATTGTTACTCTCTTCAATGATTGGTTGAGATTTCTTCACTTCCCATGTAAATTAGTGCGCAGACTCTGTCTTCTTCTTCCGTTGTTCTCCTTTGAGTAAGTGGTATCATTTGGGTAGGTGGTCAATGAGTCAGTGGTCACAACCTCCCCCTGCTGAAATTACCTTTTACCTACTTCTCCTCTGATCTTGGCAGTTCCAAGTGGTTTTCTCGGCTTGCTGACCAGGCCTACAGTTCATCACTCTCTTGACAGGAATACCCTGCTTATCAACAATGCTACATTGTCTGGTGGTTAGTTCCTTAATTGAATCATAGATAAATCATGTCTAGTTACTATTTCTCTATTTTAGTATTAGGTAAATAATTAAATAGGGTTGGAGCAGTATAGATGACTTGAGCAGGAGCAGGTTTTCTTGGTTGCTTCAATTACATTTTACATTTAATTTTCCTAGTTAATGTCAATTTTACTACTTAGGAACAAGGTCAGCTTACCCTGTTGTTATTTTTAAGCTACTCCTGAGAGTTACTTTGGGCTTTTCAGTTTCAGGCCAAGTTTGGAGGTGGCTAACGATGCTGGTGCTGATATGACAGAAGCAGTCAGCAGGTGTGAGATGGAAACCTAGAATTCCAGGTGACAGAAAATAGTCTTTGATAACAGCATCATGAACTAGCATGGAGCAAAGCAATTCAAATAATTAGATGCTTGAATGATTTTTCTACAGGGGGACATTAAAAGGATCACATTGCTCATGAGTGAAAGAAGAGAATGAGAAATATAGGAGAAAGCTCATGGGGACAAGAAAAATATAAGTAGTGAAAAGTAAACTTTCCAAGAAGTAAACCACCTCTTCCCTTGCTAGTGGCAAGCCAAAAAATCAAAGTGAAAAAAAGCGCCAGGAAACTAGGTCCATGGAGCACAGACAGTTGTAGCAATAACAGGGCTTCATGAGTGAGAACCAACCTTTGCTCTCTGCTTCCTTAATACCCCCTGTATGCCTTGTGAGGGTAGAAAATTGTTTTTGTTGCTTGAAGTTGTAAAAAAAAAAAAAAGTTTACATGCCCTCATGTAACTTCATCTATTTCCCTTTCATCTATTCTTTCACAAATTTCTACATAAAATTCTTCCTATTCTAACTTCTGCAGTATCTCCATCTCCCTTTTCTTCTCCTACTCCCTTGGTCTTTTTGGCCAGTTCACTCTCTTCTTGCCTCTGCCTCTCCACTATATTTTATTCAAATACGGAACTAAAATATTTGTCAACCCAGTGACTCTGATTATAAATCACATCTTCATCCCTGTTTTTCTGCCTAATTTTGTGCTGTCAGCCATGAGCCATTTATTACCTGTGTTTGTACAGCATCACTAGAACCTCAGTCATAAGTAGACTCTTTAGAATCATATGATTAATAACAATTCATGGTATACTTTATTTATGATATCACTCCACAGAAGTGGGAAAGTGGATCAGTTAGTATATCCCATATGTCAGTTCATCTGAATGGTAGAAAAGGATGCGAGTCAGTCATTGTCTTTCAGCTAGGGTGGGAAGACTGTATTACTTATGTGGAAGTTTGTACTACTTAACAATATCTTCAAGGTCAAATCTTGGTATCTTTTTCTACCATCAGGAGACAGGTTTTTTTCTGGTCAATTCCTTAGAAAAAACCCATGAGAATGACACAGGTATACTTCCAAATCATTCTAGTTCGGCTTCTATACCTGCATGATTTCAGATAAACTGTATTTTTCAGTTCTTCTTCTCTGTCTTACCCCAAAAAAAATATGGTTCTAAGATATTTCCAGCAGTAGTTGAGAATCATGCTGTCATGACCGGAGTTCAAATTTGGTGACAGTACCACCATTTGGTCTCCATACCAGGAGAGGAGACTTCCTAATAAACCCTTAGAGGTTTCTTTTGTTAACAGGGCAAGAAAGTCAATGACTGCATAACACTTAGGTGTTTTTTACTAGTTAATCTTGGTGCTAATGAGTGCTCTGAATATTAATAGACATCCACGCTCCCCAAGTAAATTTGTACCAACACTCATCTTGTCTGTAAATAATTCTTGATAGCTTTAAGGTCTCCCCCAAAGGTCCAGTTAAATTACCAAGATATCCCAAGCCAGTTCTCAGTAAGTTCAGAATGGCCACAGGCCTGAGCCACAGGTAAGGCTGTGCATTGTGTGAAACAGCCAGTATTTATGGGCAAATTAAAGCTCTTGGCCCTTCTGGTATGTGTGCCTGCACATGCTGGGGGCATTGCCCTGCGGACATACTAGTTTAAATCTGGAATTAGTATGGTACAGTGATGCACCCCTGCTAAATAACTCTGATGTGGTTATGTTGTTTCTGGTCTTGGACACTACTCTGTGATCTTTTCACACTGCTTTGAAGCTTGGGACAGATATTCCCATAGAGTGGTTTCACTGGATTCACAATTAAAGTGGGATTTTAGACTCTCCCCCATGCTTATTTGGCTAAGGCCAACACTGTATCTTGGTTTTCTGCATTGTCCCTCTCCTGCCTTTGCCTGCCTCACATGCCCTCTTCTCATCCCATTTGCCTTCTATTTCTATCTTTTAAAAAAAAATGGGTTTTTTTAATTTTAATTTTTATTTCTTCATAGCCTTGGACTAGTCTGGTACTTGTTTTAAGGTAGATCTATCACCCAAGTCTGTGCTTGAATTTCCTTTGTAAACACATGTGGTTCCCAGAACATGCCATTTTGTGCATCACTGCCAACATGCAAACTTAGCGGAAACTTGTCTTCCTGGAAATCAACCACCTTTTCTGGAGTTCTAACTTTCATAAGAAATTATTATTTTTTTATACACAGATAATCACCGAGGAGTGATATTTCACTTTCTGGTATTCAGTAATACTGTGTTAACATGTTTTGCCATGCTCCAACTCACCTGTCCCACAAAAATGTTATGAGCAGCTACAAGAGACTCAACAGGAGTTGTCCCCATGAAAATCTGTGTTATCCAGCCAACGTAAAATGATTAAAAAGAAAAAAAACAACCACATTGGTTCACCTAATTCATGTCTTTCTTTCATGAGTACAATGCTGAAAGACTCCACCATCCTCCTGGGCACTAACTTGTTAAACTAAATTAATTGAAGCAGATATTTTGGCATGTCTGTATTATTTATGTACCAGTCCAAAGGTACTTTGATCATATGAAGGGAAAAAATGTGGAATTTAAATTAAGGCTAAAAATTACTCTCATAAATGTTAACACATTGTATTTCAACTAGGGGAGGTTTGTGGTGCTTATATAACAATCCTGGGAATAAGAAGGGCAAAGGACTCTTTAAGGGTGCCTTCAAATAATTTTTAATTTCCACCATGCAAGAAGATTTTTTAAAATCATATGATAAGTTCATTAGGCAGACAAGGCAGAAAGACTATTTGTGGACTTGCTCTTATCTTAGCAGATACTGATGCTGGACCTAGGACCTAAAAGAAGCAAACGCTTAAGCGCTCAAAGGAGGAGGTAAGGAACCAGCCTCTAAGAGCATTCAGGAAGATAACATCCTCTGGGAATCTGCAATAGGAATATATATGCAATATACAATTGCTGCTGCAATACTTAGTAGTAGGCAGCAATCCACTAACCCCAATCCTGCAAAGGTAGAGGCTTCAACACAAAATGAGCCTCAGGTGGCAGGTGCAGCCCTCCAAGTCCCAGGCTACAGGGAGTGCCTGGGGCCTCTCTCTGACACCAGGAGACACATCTCTGTCCAGGAGGTATGCCATCCTGGAGGAGCTCTGCAGCCAAGTGGCAGAGCTACGAGAGGAAGTGAATAGGCTGTGCAGCATCAGAGTGGATGAAAAGGAGATAGATAGGATCTTCTCTGAGACTCAACAACTTGAAGAACCTCAGACCCCATCTGTAGTACAGAAGCAGGCAGAGTCTGGAGAAGGGGAAGGATGGAAGCTGGTGACTTCTGGCACCAAGAGGGAGGCTCCTGCCCCACTTAAGGGCTTACAATTGCAAAATAGGTTCACTGCCCTCAAAGTTGAAGAGGACCCACATGTCCCCCAGGAAGCTTGCAACAGCAATGACCAGCAGGAGGAAAAGACTTCCCCTGAAGCCTGAGGTGCCCTTGCAGAACCGCTTCACCGCTCTGCAGACTGAAGATGAAAGAACAGTCACATCAGGAGGGACACTGGAGCTGAGTATGGAAGCCCAATCTGCACTCCCCAGTGCAACTAAGAAAAAATGACGGGCGATAGTAGTAGGTGACTCTCTTCTGAAAGGTACGGAGGCACCCATTTGCTAACCTGACGCACTCTCTAGAGAGTTGTGCTGCTTACCAGGGGCTCGTATCAGGGATGTCACCGAGAGACTACCAAGCCTTGTACAGTCCTATTACATATACAGACTATTATCCACTGCTGTTGTTTCACATGGGCACCAGTGATAATGCCAGGAGCAGTCTGAAGAGTATCAAGAAGGACTACAGAGCCCTGGGAGTGGTGGTAAAGGACTCTGGAGCACAGGTAGTTTTTTCATCAGTCCTCCTGGTCAAAGGGAAGGGGTTTGAAAGAGCCAGTCAAATCTGTTGAGTCAAAAAATGGTTATGGGACTGGTGCCACAGCTAGGAGTTTGGCTACTCGCTTTGAGAAACCTCGTCTACTGGGGAATGATGGGGTCCATCTGTCAGAGAAGGGGAAGAGCATCTTCGGTCAGAGTCTTGCCAAGCTCATGGAGAGGGCTTTAAACTAAACTTACCGAGGGAGGGGAACCGCAATCCATCCCACTCCTAACAGTTTGATGCCAGTACCAGTAATAGATGCCCAGAGCCTGGAGAAAGATCACAGGTCAGCAGGAGAGCAGCTGGAGTGCACAAAGGAATTCATGCCACTCCAGCCAGTAAGTCAGCTCCATTGGGGCCCAACTTAAATGCCTCTATACAAACGCATGTAGCATTGGGAAGAAACAGGAGTTAGACATGTGCACGCCTGCAGGGCTATGATCTTATTGGCATCACAGAGACATGGTGGGATGACTCCTATGACTAGAGCGTTGGAATGGAAGAATACAGACTCTTCAGGAAGGACAGGAAGGGGAGACAAGGAGGGGGTGTCGCCCTCTATGTCAAGGACCAGCTGGAGTGCACGGAGCTCTGCCTGGGGATGGATGAGGAGCTGACTGAGAGCTTATGGGTCAGGATTAAAGGGAGGGCAGGGACAGGTGATGTTACAGTGAGGGTCTGCTACAGGCCACCTGACAAGGATGGCAGAATGGATGAGGCCCTCTATAGACAGATAGGAACAGCATCACAGTTGCAAGCCCTGGTCTTCATGGGGGACTTCAACCACCCCAATATCTGTTGGAGGGACAGCATAGCAGGGCATAAGCAATCCAGGAAGTTCTTGGAGTGAGTTGATGATAACTTCCTTCTCCAAGTGGTAGAGGAGCCAACGAGGAGGGTGCCGTGCTGGACCTTGTTCTCACCAAGAAGGAGGGGTTGCTGGGGAATGTCATGCTCAAGGGCAGCCTTGGCTGCAGTGACCATGAAATGGTAGAGTTCAAGATCCTTAGGGCAGCGAGGAGGATGCACAGCAAGCTCACTACCCTGGACTTCAGGAGAGCAGACTTTAGCCTCT
>NW_009646327.1:8032-14340 GCF_000708025.1 Charadrius vociferus | reverse complement strand
TGTAAGGACTTTGAAGGAATATGTTGTATGAACTTGTCTGATCACTCGGAATCAATACATAAAAGTATCCAGCTTCTGAAAGATGGAGTGAAGAAGTTACAAGTGGATGATGGATGGGACTGGTTAAACAACTTGTTTAAAGGTTGGGGACTGCCAGGGTGGTTGCTGTCCTTGATGAAAATGGGAATGTTGGCTTTGTTCATTATTGTAGTTGTGTTATTAATGTTGCCATGTCTCGTGCCTCTGCTGCAAAGGGCCCTGCAGCGGACGGCACAGGCAATTTTTGTAGCACAAATACAAAAAGGGAGAATTGTGGGAGACCTTGGCTGGTCCGAGGGATCAGAATACAAGTTTAACATTGACCCTGAGCAGATACCCATGTACCCTTGAAGAGACAGGAGAATCCTGAGAAGATCCGAGCAAACAAGATAAGGGTTGGCAAACATCCTGGCTTTTCCCAGAGCATGAGCAGCGCATGATCAACAGTTGTATCGGCTGAATGGCGTGTGATGTGAGAGCGGATTGGGCAAAAGTAGAATGTTAGAGTATATGCACAGATAAGCATCCAGGTAAAAGAATATAAAAGAGCACTGTTTGTAAAATAAAATATATGATTGCTGCAGCTGGATATTGAGTGTCGTGTCCGTCTCTACAATGACAATCCTCGATGCACTCCAGGAGTCTCCTGGATTGCCTACAGCTCGCCGTGCTACTTTTCCAGCAGATGTTGGGGTGGTTGAAGTCCCCCAGCAGGATCAGGGCCTGCGAGCGCGATGCCTCCTGTAGCTGGAGTAAGAAGGCTTCGTCAATAGGCTCCCCTTGAATGGGCAGCCTGTAGTAGACACCAACCACAAGGTTCCCTTTGTTGCCTCGGTCTCCTATTCTTACTCATAAGCTTTCAACCTTGTCTTGGCTATTCTTCAGAGACAGCTCTTCATACGCTATCCATTTCTTGATGTAGAAGGCAATACCTCCGCCCCTCCTTCTTCGCCCCGCCTTCCTCTGAGTGATCCCAGCAATGTCATATTTTTGTGACTGCACACAGATCTCTAGTGCCTCCTTGTTGTCTCCCAGACTGCATGCATATGTGCAAATATACTTGAGGTGTGTGTCCCTTCACCCTGTTTTATCATTTCTGAGGTTTTGCTTGTTCCCATCACCCTGCATCCATTGCTTTCCACCCCATCCAACATTTCCTCACTGAACTGTGGTTTGCCATCTCCCTTTCCGTCGTTCCTAGTTTAAAGCTCTCCTCACCAGGTTGGCCAGCCTGTTGACAAAAATGCTTTTGCACCACTTTGCTAGGTGGATCCCATCTCTTCCTAGCAGTTCTCCATCCACAAAGTGGGTCCTGTGGTCATAAAAGCCAAATCCCTATCTATGACACCAGCTGCACAATCAGGTGTTGACCTGCAGGATCCATCAGCTTCTCCAATCCTTTCCCCTTCACCAACAGGATAGCTGAGATGCAACCTGGGCCCTCATGCCCTTGACGCTCATCCCCTAGAGCCATTCAATCACTCTCGATATGCTCAAGGTCTACCTTGGTTTTATGGTTGGTATCCACAGGGTTGTGCAGCAGGGAGGAATAGTCCAAGGACTGAAAAAGCCTTATCTGTCTCTTTACAACATGCAGATCCAAGCCCCCAGCAAGCAGCAAACCTCCCTAGACAGAAAGTCAGGTCAGCAGATTGGGGTTGTGTGTGTCTCTGTCCCCTGCAGCAGAGAGTCACCCACTATCACTCACTGCTTCCTCCTGGTGCTCCTGTGGGATTCAGGCTCAGATGCCACTGACACTTCTTCAAACATGTTTTTTTGCCCCTTGCCTGCTACCAGGGCACTGAGCCTAGTCTGCAATTGCAGATCTGCAGGCAGAACAGGAGCCATCCTCCTGTTACCAGAAGTCAACTGCTCCAGCCTCTTCATGTCTCTATTTTTCCCACAGTCAAATGGTTTTTGGCTACCTCTGGTTTTGTGCAGTTAGGGGTTCAGGCTTTGGTCTCTGCAGGGTTTCTGTGAAAATCTTGTCTTTTTTTTTTATTATCTTCCCTGATGCTGTGCAGTCTGTTCACTCATCTCCTTAAGTTGGCAATGCAGCCAGCACATCCTTCCTGCAGATGAGGACATCACTTCCACCTGCACTAGGCACTGCCTGCAGCCGCAGGCCTAGGGAGCTGATTCCTCCCTCTGGAGCTTTGTCTGAATTGAAGCATCTGAGGTATTTTCACAGAATTCACAGAATTGTTAGGGTTGGAAGGGACCTCTGGAGATCATCTAGTCCAACCCTCCTGCCAGAGCAGGGTCACCTACAGCACGTTACACAGGACAGCGTCCAGGCGGGTTTTGAATGTCTCCAGAGTGGGAGACTCCACCACCTCTCTGGGCAGCCTGTTCCAGTGCTCTGCCACCCTCAAAGGAAAGAAGTTCCTTCTCATGTTAAGATGGAACTTCCTATGTTCAAGTTTATGCCCATTACCCCTCGTCCTATCACTGGGCGCCACTGAAAAAAGACTACTCCCATCCCCCTGGCATCCTCCCATTAAGTATTTGTATGTATTAATAAGATCCCCCCTCAATCTTCTTTTCTCTAGACTAAAGAGACCCAAGTCCCTCAGCCTTTCCTCATAAGAAAGGTGCTCCAGTCCCCTAATCATCTTTGTTGCCCTTTGCTGGACCCTCTCCAGCAGTTCCCTGTCTTTCTTGAACTGGGGAGCCCAGAACTGGACACAGTACTCCAGATGCGGTCTCACCAGGGCAGAGTAGAGGGGGAGGATGACCTCCCTCGACCTGCTGGCCACACTCTTCTTGATGCACCCCAGGATGCCATTCGCCTTCTTGGCCGCCAGGGCACATTGCTGGCTCATGGTCATCCTGTTGTCCACCAGGACTCCCAGGTCCCTCTCCACAGAGCTGCTCTCCAGGAGGTCAGCCCCCAACCTGTACTGGTGCATGGGGTTATTCCTCCCCAGGTGCAGTACCCTACACTTACCCTTGTTGAACTTCATAAGGTTTCTTTCTGCCCAACTCTCCAGCCTGGCGAGGTCACGCTGTAAGGCAGCACAGCCTTCTGGCGTGTCAGCCACTCCTCCCAGTTTTGTGTCATCAGCAAACTTGCTGATGGTACACTCTATCCCTTCATCCAGATCATTGATGAATATGTTGAACAAAACTGGGCCCAGTACTGACCCCTGAGGGACACCACTTGTTACTAACCTCCAACTAGACTCTGCGCCACTAACCACAACCCTCTGAGCTCTATCTGTAAGCCAGTTCTCAATCCACCTCACCGTCCATTCATCTAAGCCACACTTCCTAAGCTTTCCTGTGAGGATGATGTGGGAGACAGTGTCGAAAGCCTTGCCAAAGTCAAGGTAGACAACATCCACTGCCCTCCCCTCATCCACCCATCTAGTTACTCTGTCATAGAAGGCTATCAGATTAGTCAGACATGACTTCCCCTTGGTGAATCCATGTTGACTACTTCTGATAATCTTCTTTTCATCCAGGTGCTACAGGCTACTATAAAGTTACCCTTTATAGCTCAAGTAAACTGTCAAAATATCAAAGTAGGGGACAGTCAGTTCCAAAACCCAAAATATTTTACAAAAAGTGAGCTGCTGTTTTGTGAATCAAACGTGATGAAGATAAAGGTCATTCTGCATATGGTGTTCCTAGCCATGGTATTACAGACTTTTTCCATTAGTGCAGTATCCAATATTTCCAATATTATCTGCCACCAGGTGGCTTAGACAGAGTAGCCTTTTTCTGTAAGGCATCACACTGCCAACTATTAAGGTGTCTTCTCACAGCAGCCATTCAGTCAAGTGTTACCTGTGGTATATGTTCTGCTATTAGTTTAAGTACCTAAACCCACATTGAGAATGCCACTATACCATAAGATCCTGATGTCATATTAGGGTTTATTTATTCTAATTAGTTGTATTGTGACTCTTGCGGTCACATTCTAACCACTGCGGTTTTGCTAAACTCTACTGTCATTGAACACCCAGTCCGAAGCCCAGTGCCTGATTCCATACTCCCTTGGGTCGAGAGTTGGCTGATTTTCTGGCACAGTGAATTCTGCAAACTCTGAAAAATCTTACTGTGAGAAACAATGAACCAAAAATCTAAAAACCTAAAAAATTAAAAACCTAAAAATAAATTATCTAGGTATCTATGATATCCCCATTTAGGAATTTCATAGCACTGTATTTAATGGTAGTTACTTAATCACGGAATCATGGAATCTTCAGAGTTGGAAGGGACCTCTAGAGATCATCTAGATTCATACTTCTCCCTTAAGGCAATGAATTATTTTCACAGCTGTGGAAACTGAGTGATGTCTTATGCCAAAATTAAAAATTCCTAATAAAACAACAATAACTTTAAATGTATATTCTCAATTCTTCACTTTTTGCTGTCAACAGTTGTCATAACTTCACCATATATGCTAGCTGAGATTTTGCTGAATTTATAAATGCAAATCTCGTACTGTTCCTCCTATTTTAAAATTATTGAATGAATAATCTCAGTAAAAGAACAAATTTTAATTTATTAAGAATTTTTATGAACAACAGGGAGTAAAAATGAATTTTAAAACTATTTAAAATATTCCAGGCAGCATCCTTCCCACAAAGCATCAGCAACTGTGATTAGTCAGTGAACTTATAACAGACCCATATTGGTAAAGAAAAAACATAGCAAGACCTTGAAAGACTAATATATTTAATCAGTATCTGAATTCTTAGTCAAAGACGTATCAGAAACTTCTGCTGCATGGCCAGAAAAATTATTCAACAGAAGAATTACTTACCTTCACTCGAGTATAAGAAAAGCTCACAAAAAATTCCAGACACAGACCTTTTAACAGAAGAGTCTGTTGACTTAATTATTTGAAGAATTAAGTTCCTAAGGGTAGGTTCAATTATTTGCTTTTCTCCTTCTTCTCTGCATAAAAGAGATTGGGAGATGTGATCCTTTTTGATCCCTATTTTGTCAGGGACTCCTAGGAAAACGTAGATCGGACAAATTCACCTATGATTCTCCTGCCTGAGAGACCAGTGTGGAGGACTGAAAGAATGGGGCTGCTGTTCAATTGCCAGTTCATGTAAATTTGAATCTCCAACCAATGCTTAATTAGTTTTCGGGATATGGAACCAGAAAAAGAATCACGGATATAGAACTATATCAACAATCACTTCTGAGTGGAAGCTATGTGAGATGCTTAAAGACAGGCTATGATCATAGCAAGTGCTTGATTTTCCTGAACTCTAAGGGAACAGCATGTTCTATGCTGCTGTAGAAAAAAATTATGCTGGTTTCAATCACCCTATATTGAAGAGTATGAAAAAAAATATTGATTTCCTTTGCTAGGTGATATTAAGCTAGGATTGTGGTTGAGGACTCTAAAAAAAAAAACATGTCACCCTTCCCAGAGGTTGATAATCACATATCAACAAACAAGTAAATACTTTAATTCCATAGCTCTCTTCTTTTTCTGGAACAAATGGGAAAACGTGCATATCTGTATTTATATACAGATATATACACTTATATAGCTTCGTGTTTGTACATAAATAAATCCACATTTATGTGCTGATAAATGTGGTAGCAACTAAGCTAAGTTTACATCCATATCTAACGTGAGTTCCAAGAGATTTCGTAATATTTTTCAAAGCTCCCATAATCATGGAATTTTCAGAGTTGGAAGGGACCTCTAGAGATCATCTAGTCCAACTCCCCTGCTAAAGCAGGATTGCCTAGAGCACATTACTCAGGAGTGCATCCAGGTGGGTCTTGAAAATCTCCAGAGAAGGGGACTCCACAACCTCCCTGGGCAGCCTGTTCCAGTGCTCTGTCACCCTAACTGTAAAGAAGTTTTTCCGTGTGTTTGAATGGAACTTCCTATGTTCCAACTTGTGCCCATTGCCCCTCGTCCTGTCACTGGGAACCACTGAAAAGAGTCTGGCTCCATCCTCCTTCAACCCACTCTTTAGATACTTGTATGTCATAATCAGGTCTCCCCTTAGCCTTCTCTTCTCCAAGCTAGAGTGTCCCAGCTCTCTCAGCCTTTCCTCATAAGGGACATGCTCCAATCCCTCTTCTCCAAGCTAGAGTGTCCCAGCTCTCTCAGCCTTTCCTCATAAGGGAGATGCTCCAATCCCTCGGTCATCTTTGTTTCCCTACGCTGGACTCTCTCCAGTAGTTCCCTCTCCCTCTTGAACGGGGGGGCCCAGAACTGGACACAGTATTCCCGTTGTGGCCTCACCAGTGCCGAGTAGAGGGGGAGAATGACCTCCCTCGACCTA
>NW_009646327.1:0-6307 GCF_000708025.1 Charadrius vociferus | reverse complement strand
ACCATGCTCCTGAACAGGCTAAAGTCTGCCCTTCGAAAGTCCAAGGTGGCAGTTCTGCTGGCTCCCCACCTTGCTTCTCCAAGAATTGAAAACTACCATTTCGTGATCACTCTGCCCAAGACAACCTCCAACCTTTACATCCCCCACAAGACCTTCTCTGTTAACAAACAGTAGGTCCAGTAGGGCGCTTTCCCTAGTTGGCTCCCTCACCAGCTGTGTTAGGAAGTTGTCTTCCATGCACTCCAGGAACCTCCGGGACTGTTCCCTCTCTGCTGTGTTATATTTGCAGCAGACATCTGGAAAGTTGAAGTCCCCCACGAGAACAAGGGCAAGCGATCGCGAGACCTCTGCCAGCTGCTTATAGAATATTTCATCAGCCTCTACATCCTGATTGGGGGGGGTCTATAACAAACTCCCACCACGATGTCTGCCTTATTGGCCTTCCCCTTGACTCTTATCCATAAACACTCGACACTGTCATTCACATTATTAAGTTCTAGGCATTCAAAACTGCCCCTAACATAGAGGGCCACCCCACCACCTCTCCTTCCTTGCCCATCCCTTCTGAAAAGTTGGCAGCCATCTATCACAGCACTCCAGTTGTGTGAGTCTTCCCACCGTGTTTCTGTGATGGCAACTATATCACAGTTTCCTTGCTGTACAATGGCCTCCAGCTCCTCCTGTTTGTTCCCCATGCTGTGTGCATTACTGTAGATGCACTTCAGCTGGGCTAATTGTCCTGCCACTTTTTTGGGGGGACAAGCCCTAATTCCCACCTGATCTTGCAGAGACACTTCTGTAGCTACCAACCTACATGGAGCAGATCCTCCTGGAAACTCTGCTAAGGCACATGGAAAATAAGGAGGCGATTTGTGACAGGCAACATGGCTTCACTAAGGGCAAATCGTGCCTGACAAATTTGGTGGCCTTCTACAACGGCATTACAGTGTTGGTGGATAAGGGAAGAGCAACAGATGTCATCTACCTGGAGTTGTGCAAAGTATGTGACGCTGTCCCTCACGACATCCTTGTCTCTAATTTGAAGAGACATGGATATGATGGATGGACCACTTGGTGGATAAAGAAATGGATGGATGGTTGCACTCAAAGAGTTGCAATCAACGTCTCAAGGTCCAAGTGGCATCCTGTGATGAGTGGAGTTCCTCAGGGGTCAGTACTGGGACCGGTGGTGTTTAACATCTTTCTCAGTGACATGGACAATGGGATTGAGCGCACCCTCAGCAAGTTTGATGACGACACCAACCTGTGCAGCATGGTCAACACGCTGGAGGGAAGGAATGCCATCCAGAGGGACCTGGTCAGGCTTGAGAGGTGGGCCCGTGCAAACCTCATGAAGTTCAACAAGGCCAAGTGCAAGGTCCTGCACGTGGGTTGGGACAATCCCAAGCACAAATACAGGCTGGGTGGAGAATGGATTGAGAGCAGCCCTGAGGAGAAGGACTTGGGGGTGTTGGTGAATGAGAAGCTCAACATGACTAGGGGTAATGGGCACAAGCTTGAACACAGGAAGTTCCATCTTAACATGAGGAGGAACTTCTTTACCTTGAGGGTAGTAGAGCACTGGAACAGGCTGCCCAGAGAGGTGGTGGAGTCTCCCACTCTGGAGACATTCAAAACCCGCCTGGACGCTGTCCTGTGCAATCTGTTGTAGGTGACCCTGCTCTGTCAGGGGGGTTGGACTAGATGATCTCCAGAGGTCCCTTCCAACCCTAACCATTCTGTGATTCTGTGATTCTATGAGCTGGCAATGTGCGCTTGCAGCCCAGAAGACCAACCGCATCCTGGGCTGCATCAAAAGAAGCGTGGCCAGTAGGTTGAGGGAGGTGATTCTGCCCCTCTACTCTGCTCTCATGAGACCCCACCTGGAGTACTGCATCCACCTCTGGAGCCCCCAACCTATTGGAGCTGGTCCCGTGGAGGTCCACGAAGATGATCAGAGAGCTGAAGTACCTCTCCAATGAAGACAGGCTGAGACAGTTGGGGTTGTTCAGCCTGGAGAAGAGAAGGCTCCGGGGAGACCTTATAGTGGCCTTCCAGTACCTAGAGGGCCTATAGGAAAGATGGGGAGGGACTTTTTACAAGGGTATGTAGAGATAGGATGAGGGGTAATGGTTTTAAACTGAAAGAGGGAAGATTTATATTAGATATTAGGAAGAAATTCTTTCCTCTGAGGGTGGTGAGACACTGGAACAGGTTGCCGGGAAAAGTTATGGATGTCCCATCCCTGGAGGTGTTTAAGGCCAGGTCAAGCTTAAACACAAAATGGAATCATAGAGAGGGTGGAAGCAGGAACAGGTAACACAGGAGTAATACATACATTGTGCAATCATCCAGGGATGAAGTCAAGAAAGTTAAAGCTCAAATGGTATTGAATCTTGCCAGGGATGTCAAAGGTGACAAGAAAGGCTTCTCTAATGTTACATGTTCTGGTTATACAGGACACAGAAAAGGCAGAAGTACTGAATGCCTTCTTTTCCTCAGTCTTTACTAGCAAGATTGGCGTTCAGGAATCCCGGGACACTTGGTGGAGCAAGGCAGATGTAGCCTTGGTGGAACAGGGTCAGATCAGGGAACACTTAAACAAACTGGATGTACATAAGTCAATGGTCCCTTATGGGATGCACCCACGACTGCTGAAGGAGCTGGCTGATGCCATTGCAAGGCCACTCTCGATAATCTTTCATTGATCATGACGACTGGGAGAAGTGTCCAAAGACTGGAGGAAAGCAAATGTCACTCCTATCTTCAAGAAGGGCAAGAAGGAGGAGCTGGGGAACTACAGGTTGTTCAGTCTCACCTCAATCCCTGGGAAGGTGATGGAACAGCTAATGCTGGAAATCATTTCCAGGCACAGGAAAGACAAGAAAGCCATCAGGAGTAGTCAGCATGGATTCACCAAGGGGAAGTCATGCTTGACCAACTTGATAACCTTCTATGATTAAATGACTGTTCCTATAGATGAGAGGAGAGCAGTGAATATTGTCTACCTGGACTTCAGGAAGACTTTTGACAGTGTCTCCCAAAAGATCCTCATAGAGAAGCTGTTAATGTATGGGCGGGATAAGCAGACAGTGAGGCAGATTAAAAGCTGGATGAACAGCTGGGCCTAGAGGGTGGTGATCAGCGGAACCAAGTCTAGTTGGAGGCCAGTTACAGGCAGTGTACCCCAGGGGTCGATACTGGGTCCAGTCCTGTTTAATGTCTTCATTAATAATCTGGATGATAGGTCAGATGTACCCTCAGTGAGTTTGCAGGTAACACCAAACTGTGAGGAGTGGCTGATAGGACAGAGGGTCATGCTGCCATCCAGAGGGACCTCAATAGGTTGCAGAAATGGTCTGACAGGAACCTGAAGTTCATGAAGTTCAACAAGGAGAAGTGCAAAGTCCTGCACCTGGGGAGGAACAACTCCAGGCACCAATATAGGATGGGGGCCACCCAGCTGGAAAGCAGCTTGGCAGAAAAGGCCATGAGGGTTCTGGAGGACACCAGGTTGAACACGAACCAGCAATGTGCCCTTGCAGCAAAGGCGCCTAATGGTATCCTGGGCTACATTAGGAGGAGTGTTGTCAGCGGGTCGAGGAAGGTGATCCTTCCCCTCTACTGAGCACTGGTGTGGCCACACCTGGATCACTGTGTCCAGTTCTGGGCTCCCCAGGATAAGAGAGACATGGACATACTAGAGAGAGTGCAGCGCAGGGCCACAAAGATGTCTGAGGGCCTGGAGCATCTCTCCTATGAGGAAAGGCTGAGAGCTGAGACTTTTTAACCTATAGAAGAGAAGCCTCATGGACGATCTCATTAATGTCTATAAATACCTGAAGGAAGGGTGCAAAGAGGATGGAGCCAAGCTCTTTTCAGTGGTGCCTAGTTGTGGCAAACTGAAAGACACGGACTCCGATATGCAGGATTGAAATCCACTTTATTAAGCAAGTGTGCTCTTTTTATACTTTTCTACCAAGGCCAGTAATTTTCTACTTTACTTATTTACACCATCGCGTACTCTAAAAGATCACGTTCCCACTGAAAAGGTGTCGTGGTTTGGCCCCAGCCGGGAACAAAGAACCACGCGGCCGCTCGCGCAACTCCCACAGCCGTGGGCAGAATCAGAAGGAATAAGGCAGAAACTCGTGGGTTGAGATAAAAGTAGTTTAACAAAACATCAAAAGCAAGAGAAAACAATAACAATAACACCGGCAAAGGAATATATGAACGCGATTACAGTGCCGCCGCTCCCCGACCAGACCCGGACCGCCGCAGCCCCCTCCAAGCCGCCACTTCCTGGCCCCTCCCCCGGCTAGCTCCCCCCCTCAACCTGGGCATGGGTCACATGGCATGGAATACCTGTGTCCCCTGCTGTCTCCTTGGGAAAATTAACCCCATCCCTGCTGCAACCAGGACAAAAGGGAATCTCTCCTCCCTGTAAGCAGCACCTCCTTATCTAGGGAGTAGCTTCACACAACTTCATTGTCTGCCAAAACAGTGCTACAGCTGCTTATTCTTCCCTATTAGTTCTACCACACTTAACCCTTCTTTTGCCTCAGTCCCCACACCTAGTGTCAGGACAAGACACAATGAGCACAAACTGAAACACAGGAGGTTCCGTCTGAACATCAGGAAACACTTTTTTACTGTGCAGGCGACTGAGCACTGGAACAGGTTGCCCAAGGGGGTTGTGGAGTCTCCCTCCTTTGTAGATATTAAAAAACTGTCTGGACATGGTCCTGGGCAGCCTGATCTAGGTGGCCCTACTTGAGCAGAGGGTTTGGACTAGATGACCTCCAGAGGTGCCTTCCAACCTCAACCATACCGTATTCTGTGGATACTCTCCATGGCCTGCAATCTTTCAGGAATATCTGCCTGCTCTGGCACGTGTCTTTCACAGGCTGCAGCGAATATCTGCTCTGGTGTGGGTCTTCTATGAGCTGTAGGGCCTATCTGTTCCACCATAGAGCACCTCCTCCTCCTCCTTCTCTGACATTGGTGTTCCCTCTGTTTTTCACTCTTTTTTTTTTACCTTGTCATTTCCCTTTCTGGTGTTTTTATGCCCTTTCTTAAATGTTTTCACAGAGGCACCACAAACATTGCTGATTGGCTAAGTTGTGGCCTGTGGTGGGTCTTTTGCCAAGCTGGCTATGTCCTGACCTCTTCCCACAGAAACTACCCCTGTAGCCCCCTCAAGACCTTGCCACATACACTCAATATGTTCATCCTGAATAAAACTAGCATCGCTTGGTTAACAAGTATGTTAAACACACTATACTTTCTATACTAACAGAAAAAAAAAAACAAAAAACCCCAAAAGGTACAAAATAAGACAGACATTAGTGTTTAATACAGTACCACTACTGGTAGAAGGCTTTTATGTATGTTCAACTGAGGGCATAATACATCATAAATAAAAGTAAAGAACAGAATGAAAAAGAGGGTGTGAAAAAGATCAAATGCATTGTTATTTCAGAACTTTTCAGTAAATTAAAGCTTTCCATTTCTAGAGGAGGATAAGTACAATATCCAATTCTGATAAGGGTCTGGAAACTCAGTTTGTGATCAAAGCCTTTCACCAAAAGAAATGAATGAAATTCATATTGCTCCTTGTCCCCTTCAAGAAGTTAGTACGGGGCTGCTTTCTCTAGTTCAATTTTCTGCTCCTTTTAGAGATCATCTTGGGAATAGTCATGGGAACCCCTATCTGTAATTTGTTGCATGGCATTACAATAAATTTTTACTTGAGCAAAAATAACACCTTTCTCCCCTGCCCTTTCCTGCAGCTGAATTTTTCCCCTGTTTTTATGCATGAACTAGCCAGATATGCATTCAGACTGTGCTAATTTGATACCCTGAGCTCAAAACATCATAATACCTATATGTAAATAGAGCTGGAGAGGCAGGGAGCGAGACAAGTGAGCCTAAGCAGTATGTAGCAGATGGTAAAAAGCATAAGCAAGTATCCTTCTGGGTCTTAATGCAAATGGATGAAAAGAGCTGTCAGGTGTTACTGTGATTTGTTTTTAGTTGCAGTGAGGAGACAATTGTATGTCTATGTTGGCTGACAGCTGGCACCCCTCTGCCTCACTTATTGTGCACGTTCCTCTGAAAAGAATTTAGATAACTTTAAAAGACGTTTTTCCATGTTTGTAGATGCAGGCAGTTCTGGATGTATCATTTGTCTTTACAAAACAGGGAGTTTGTTTTCCAGTTGTGATAATTTGTACCTTCACTGAATGTACTAGGTTTGGTCGTGATAGAGTATGGTGCTCTGTTGCAACAGGGGAAGACATGGACA
>NW_009646326.1:5637-9107 GCF_000708025.1 Charadrius vociferus | reverse complement strand
GCAAGGCAAGGACTTGCATGCCCGGCGCCTGCAGGATGAGGCTGCAGGCAGACAGCAGGGCACAAAGGCAAAGAGTCGCTCTCAAGGGCTGAAACCGTGCCCGGTCAGAGAGGAGTGTGCTCAGAGCCACCGTGGCATGGAGCAGACTGGCACATCAAGGATAGGAAACAATGATGTGATGTGAAGACAACTTTGCGGGTATGCATTAAGGCACACAGGTGGAGATTAGGGCCTGCCGTAAGCTGTAGCTCATGGCACAGTTGGTGGGAAACTCCTGAGCGTGACCAGAGAAATTGCTGAGCACAGCAAACAGAGTGAGACGCCAACAGGGGTTACAGTGCCAGAAGGAAGAGCCAGATTTCAGGGGCAGTGAAGGGGGATTGGTGTGAGAGGTGGCCACGCTGCACAGGTAACTGGAGCAATGGTTGGGGTCAGTGTGGGGAGAGGAATCTGGCAGGGACAGCAGTGCCCAGGAAGCCGCATCAGTAATGCCATGGCAGTCCAAGGCGGCCGAGCTAACAGCACCTGAAACACCAAATCTCTTCACTGATGGAGCAAACCTGGGAGGAGGGGGGGATAGGAGCTGGGGTGGGCCCCTTGTTTGGGAGGAGAGACAGGGGAGGAGAAAGGGAGGAGTCAAGGAAGATGAGGGGGATGTACAAGCAGGGAGAATGGAGATGTGGGAATAGAAGGGAAGATTGGCGAGGGGGATCGTAAACACGCTCAAGTGACTCGCACCTGGGGTGCTGGACAACACACATATCACCCTAACTGTTGTTCAGCCTTGTGTGCTTGCATGTAGAATAGCCGCACTTAGGTAATGTAAGCCTGGGACGGACTCGGGGACACCTTATCTAGCACACGTGAGATCACTGCCTTGTTGAAGAAGATCAAAGCACAGTGAAAAACTGCGCCTGCTTGAACCCTTGAAAGGCCGGCGAGAACAGCAAGTTAGAAAACACACACGCTCCTGCTAACAAGAACTTTCTCCCGCCGTGCGGTGCCTGCGTCCCCTGCTTGTATCCCTCTGCCCAGGAGTTGCTGCGGAGCCTCCCCGATTTGCGAGGTATTGAGATTAAACTTGTTCTTTGCCTTTCATCCATGGTCTTGTGGTGGTGCCTGCGTCCTGCCCGAGTTGGCTCACACAGGAGACAAGGGGGGATGGTGGATCTAGTGACACAGAAGCACGCTGCTGGTCGGTTTGCTTGTTTGACTGAGCCCTGCACCTAATCACCACAGTCCATCCTCCCTTCCTTCTGAGAGCACTTCCAAACCCTTTTCTGTGTGGCCCCGTTCTGTGCCTGGTGGGGGGTGGGTGCAGAGGCCTGGCTGCCAGCGATGGCAGAAGGGAACACAGGTCACAGGGACCCGGCCCTTGGAAACACCCAGTGTCTCGGGCCAGATACCGGTGGGAGCGCTGTGCGCGCGCGCAGTTCACCGGTGAACTTGAAGCTGGACTAGCTGACGAGCGAGAGGAGATACGGATCTTGAAACACCCAAGGTCTGTGCCTATTACAGCAGTGTGCCCAGGTGGCCAAGAAGGCCAGAAGCATCCTGGCTTGTATCAGAAATAGTGTGGCTTGCAGGACCAGGGAGGTGATTGCATGTCTGAACTGAGCACTGGTGAGGCCGCACCTCTAATACTGTGTTCAGTTTTCGGCCCCTCACTTCAGGAGAGACAGTGAGGAGCTGGAGGGTGTCCAGAGAAGGACAACGTAGCTGTTGAGGGGTCTGGAGCACCAGTCTGATGAGGAGCGGCCGAGGGACCTGGGCTTGTTCAGCCTGGAGAAGAGGAGGCTGAGGGGGAACCGTATGTCTCTCTACAGCTCCCTGAAAGGAGGGTGTAGCGACGGGGGGGGGTGTGTCAGTCTCTTCTCCCAAGTACCAAGTGATAGCACAAGAGGAAACGGCCTCAACTTGCGGCAGGGGAGGGTTAGATTGGATATTAGGAAAAATGTCTTCACTGAAATGGTTACCCAGCATCGGAGGAGGCTGCCCAGGGAAGAGGTTGAGGCGCCATCCCTGGAAACATTTAAAAGATGTGTAGCCGTGGCACTGGGGGACATGGTTTAGTGGTGGGCTTGGTAGTGCTGGGTTAACTGTTGGACCTGATGATCTTAAAGGTCTCTTGCAACCAAAACGACTCTATGATTCTATGACAAGTAGCTTGACATGTTCTTGAATGTGATCTGGCTCTTTGAGAGACAAACTAATCCTCTAGTACCTGCCCATGGGAACAGCAGTCAGATCTATTGGACTGAACAGGAGAAACCTCCTGGGAATGAGAGTCCCCCAGTTCCGCTCTAGCTCTTCGGCAAGAAGACACTCTCCAGGAAGAACATGGGCTGCATACAGCATGCACAGAGCACACATACACACACACATGCACACGTATGAGCACACAGCATGCACAGGGTATATGCACATACAGCGTCCTGACCGCCAGCTCCCAGTGCCCTGATCCCTGTGGCCAGGCACTGCAGGGCAAGTACTGCCATGCCCTGTGAGCAAAATGGGCTCCCTGAATAATGCAGGAGTTTCACCTCCTGCTGCAGCACTGGCCTCCTTTGCTCTGCTTCTTGGCCCTGAATCATTGATGGCAGTGAGCACGGCAGCAGCAGCAGCCCCAGCATCCTTCTTGTGCCAGGGGCCAGGCCGTTAGGAGGCATGGGACTGGACACACAGGAAGACCAGGGGCTACGGGGAGTCTGCACTATGGAGGACAGGGAGCATGGGAAAGCAGAGTTCACTGGCACATGAGAAAGGGGTTGCAAACGTCGGATGGGTCACAAGAACTGCTGACTAGTAATACCAGGAAAATTCAGAATAGACTGATCATACAGGCTGGATGCAAACCACAGGCGCATCTATCTACACGAGAACCCCCAGACTAGGACATTAGCCAGCCTTACCCCTGCTTTGCTTCGGGGCTGAAAGTCCTCACCTCTGCCTGCCTCTGCCTGCTATGTGGTTCATCCCAGACCGCCACCGAAGCGCCTGTGCTTGTACGCCACCTCTGGTCTTGCCTTACTCTGAATTTGGAGAAACGGAACAGACGGAGGTCTTCAGGACCTTCAACCTCAACTCTGTGCCTGTCTTCCAAGCTTGCTGCGGTGTTCAAAAGCAGACAAGGCAACAGGGTACAGCCTTCCCGGGGTGCAGAGCCCCCCCTTTTCCTCCTGATCGCTCCCTTCCACCAGAGAATCTGCACTGTCCCTTCCTCGCTCCGGTGACGCTGCGGTCAGGCACAGCCACCATCCGTAGGCCTGAACGTGAAACTCTGTCACTGCTGCGTGAGAACAGACGGTGCTGGACAAGCGCCTCGGCTGCCCCCCGCGATGCCAAGGCTCTCTGCCTGTCCCGGGGGATGTGGCCCTGTCCCGGGCGGTCCTGCAGACACGCAGCTTCGTTTGCCTCGCCAGGAAGCGGGACGGCGGGAGCAGCGGCCCGGCCTGGCCCGGCCGGCGGCC
>NW_009646326.1:0-5084 GCF_000708025.1 Charadrius vociferus | reverse complement strand
GCCCGCGTGGCTTCCCCAGGGCTGCGCTTCACCAGCTTCTACAGCAGCTCCCCGGTGTGCAGCCCGTCCCGGTACGTGCCCCGCGGCTCCCGCCCCGCTGGCTGCCGCTGCTGCAGGGCCCCGGGCCGGGCATGGAGGAGGCTTCGAGGCAGGGCCGGGCGCCCGGTGGGGAGCTGCAGTGCCGGGAGGAACGCGTGGTCGATAATCTGCCGTGTCCCGGGAGGCGCAAAGGTCCGGCTGCTCTGTGAGGGGCCCGATGGAACGTCCCCGCAGACGGGGGAGGTGGCAGTGGCGGCTGTCAGACGGGGGAGCCCGGCTGCCAGGCTCCGAGGAACGGGGCACCCTCTGTGGAGGCTGAGCGCCACGACCTGCGCTCCCTCCAGCGTGACGGCTGTCTCCTCTCTCTTTCGCCTCTCCCCTGTAGGGCAGCCCTGCTGACCGGCCGGTTCCAGATGCGCTCTGGGGTTTACCCTGGTGTGTTCAACCCGGACTCGCGGGGAGGCTTGCCGCTGTCTGAGGTCACCATTGCAGAGGTGTTGAAGGCTGAGGGCTATGCCACAGCCATGGTTGGCAAGTGGCACCTTGGCCTGGGGGTTAATGGCTCCTTCCTGCCCACCCACCAGGGCTTTGACCACTTCTTGGGGGTGCCCTACTCCCATGACCAGGTGAGAGGCCTGTCGAGCCCCGAAGGGTGTCCCGGGGTTGGCTGGGGAGAGTGCCTGAAAGATGAAGCTTGCTTGAAAGCACGTAAGCCAGGTTAGTGCTTGCCTGGGCAGATGGCTGTGGGTGGCTGCAGGTGGGAGAGATGGATGCTGCTGAGGAAGGCCCATCTCCGAGGTGCTCGTACGGTAGGGCAGTTCTGCAGAACGTGGGTGGCGGTTGTGCGTGGGGACGTACGCCCTTTGTCAAGGTCAGCTTCTGGGCCGCAAAGAAACACCTGCATTGCTGCTGGGAGAAAAGGAGGTTTGGGCAGCAGGGTCCTTGGACAGTTCGCGGGTGGGCACAGGCCCCTGGGCTTCTGGGAGCGGCTGCCCAAAGGGTGCCTGTAGGACCTGGTGGTGGGCTGCTGTGGGACTTTGTTCCCCTCCCTGTCCTGCAACACAGGGAAAAGACAAAGTGTTACTTGTTCTCTCCAGGGCCCCTGCCAGAATCTCACCTGCTTCCCACCCGACATCAAGTGCTCTGGGACTTGTGACCAAGGCTTAGTGCCGGTCCCGCTGCTCTGGAACCAGAGCATCGTGCAGCAGCCGGTCTCTTTCGTTGTGCCGAGAGCCTGTTATGAAACAGAAGACAGAGTATAACTAAAGCAGAACTGAATGTTAGACGAACATAACTCTGACAGGGAGACACGAAGCAAAAGGATGTTCACTAGAAGTGACACCTGGGGACACGATTCTTGGAGCTGTGCAGGGAAGGTGCTGCCTGGCCTGAAGCGGGTGGCAAAATCCACCGTGACCGCAGACCCGCTGAGATGTCAACCCCAGACACTTCCCTGATCTGGTGCCACTCTACAACAAGTTCTCCCGGGACTTCATCGCTGACTGTGCCCGACGAGGCCTCCCCTTCCTGCTCTACTATGCCTCCCACGTAGGAGAGGGGGGAGGCTGCTCCGGGCCCACGGGTGGGGAAGGGAGCCTTTGTCCTGCAGGGAGAGCGGGGAAGCATCTCAGCTGCTGCAGCCCCAGGACTGTGCTGAGCAGTCAGTAGGTGCTCCTGGATGACCTGGGGTTGCCGTTCCAAGGTCCAGGTCTTGTGGCAGCACCGCTCTGATAATGCTCTTGGGCTGCTTTCTGGAGCTTTGCCCGCTTCTCTGGGCCAGGAGTCCACCCAGGAAAACTTCCCACTCTGGGGCTCCACAGCCTCTCCTGGAGCTCAGCTCCTTTCTGCCATTTCTGAGAGATGTTTCTGAAGCTTGGGGACAAGCCTGCTCATCTCATGGGTATTGTCCCGTATCTCCGTGCCCTAGCTGGGGTGTTCACTGTCCTCGGGTGAACTGGGAACCAGGTGCAACTCTGGGAGTTTACGTAGCAGTCTTCTCTGCCCTTTCTCCAGCATACACACTACCCCCAGTTTGCAAGCCAGGAGTATGCAGGGCAGTCACGGCGCGGGCCCTTTGGTGATGCCCTCTCCGAGTTTGATGGCTCAGTGGGACAGCTGCTGCAGGCTCTGGAGGAAAATGGTCTTGCAAACACGACCTTGGTGTTTTTCACCTCTGACAATGGGTGAGTGGGCTCAGCAGGGGGGACTTTGTCACTGATCAGATTCTGCTGCCGTGGTATGGGGGAGCTGGAATGAGGCGTTGGTTGGCTGGGGCAAAAGGGACGTGGTGTGGCATTGCCAGGTGAGACCCCAGTGACCTGAAGTGAGGCAAGAGGTGGACGCTGCTCTGGAGAAGACGCAGTGGAAGATCTGCTCCTTGTTCCTGTGATTCAGCTGTGTCCCTCCTTGTGGGCAGAAGCCTCACAGGGTTCGGGCCAGGAGCAGGCAAGCTCAAATATATGGCATTTCCCTTTGTGTGTGGCTGGCATTGGTCTTCTTCACCTGCCTGAAAAGGATGGAGTGATGCCATTTGCTTGTAAGAGAAACAGCAAAATATTTATTGATATAAACCAGTGATTTAACAAAGTTTGGTAGTAAATGCAATGGTCTTTTAACAACTTTCACTGGCAAGACACGCTTGGTCATTTACTGCCTAGAGGACAGGATCAGAGAGAACTGTCAGGGAGACCCTCCTGTTGAGTCAAGGTTCAGAAAAGACGCCCTTGTTTTCTAAACTCCTTCTCAGAGAGGAGTCTGGGTGCAGCTGGATCCACCCTAGTCCCAGACTTGGTCAACAGTTCACGCCTGAACGATTATATATACACGATCAATTCTTTTGTGTCACTTGACTAAGATTTCAAAGTTAGCATGCTATAAACCACTTCCCAAGGATCTGTTGCAGCAAGGAATCTCTCGACCTCGAGCAGTAACCTTGAGAGGTGTCCCTACCCAAGGGGAGATGCTGGCGTGCAGCCCGCTGTTGTTCAGAGGAGCTCGGCAGGCCCTGGGCTGTCCGCTATTTATAGAGTAGGGTGATTGACCTATAGTCATATTTGCGTACCAGTGAGACATCTAGGTCTCTATTGCAGGCAGCTTTTGGCTTCCATGTTGCCATCCATCCCCCAAAGTCCAGTTGCACCCCATCACCAGCCCCACTGACAGTTACAGCTGGAGCAGCAGCCCGGGAAGGGGGCGGCGGGGGGGGAGAGCACACGGCCACACTGCCCCATGCCTCCTGCCTCACAAGGCTGAGAAGGATGGCAATGTCACTGGCTGGCACCATGTCTCTCTTGCCGTGGCCCCGTTGGCAGCATCAGGGAAGGGGTAGCGTGAGCCTGTGAAACTGATGGGTGGTGGTTCTTCTCGCTCGCAGCCCCTCCACCATGCGGATGGCACGTGGAGGCAGCTCTGGCCTTCTGAAGTGTGGGAAGGGAACAACATACGAAGGTGGCATGCGGGAACCAGCGGTGGCTTATTGGCCCGGCCATATCACTCCAGGTGAGGCTTGGCACTGCTTGTGCCTTTCGTGTGCTGATGCCAGCCAAGGCAAGGTGTGGTGGCCACTGGGCTGCCCCGGGACAAGCAGAGGGCGGGAGAGAAGTGAGGACGGCAGGGATGGGAGTGGGGTCAGGAGCTTGAACCTTTCCTTCTGCCTTGCTGTGGTGGCTGACAGGAGTGACGCATGAGCTGGCAAGCACCCTGGACATCCTGCCAACCCTGGCTACCCTGGCTGGAGCAGCTCTTCCCAAAGTTGCCCTGGATGGCTTTGACCTGAGTCCAGTGCTCTTTGGGTCAGGGAAGGTGAGTCCTGCGGGCTGGTTGGGCTGGCATTGTGCATGAAGGCTGGGTGCGGGGCTGGAGCTGTGTGTCCGGTGAGTAGAACCAGTGGGGGTCAGAGGGATCCATCAGCTGGGACCTTCTGCCTGGTAAGGTCGTGCCATGGAGCTGCTGGGCTTCCCCAGGCTGCTCAGCTCTAACACCTGCAACACGTTGCCAGGCCAAACCCCCATGGCTGCAGTGGGCAGGCAGAGCGCCCGTCGCTTTGAGTAGGGAGGAAACGGGGCGATGCTGCTCGCCAGCTTCCCCCCTCTCTGGCTGCGTTCTGGCTGTAGTATTGGGGCTCCTGTGGGACTGCCTGGAGTCTCTGCCTGGTCCTGTTCCAGGCTCTTCTTCAGCCTCGTCGCTGCACACGTGAGTTTAGCTCTGCTGCTTCCCACAGAGTCCCCGTCAGACGATGTTCTTCTACCCGCCGTCCCCTGATCCACTGCATGGCCCCTTCGCTGTCAGGCTTGGGAAGTACAAGGCCCATTACTTCACCCAAGGTTAGTGCTGCCTCCTCTCCTCTGCGTGGGCAGCTTTGTCATGTCCCGTATAATTTTGCTGTCCAAAGCTCAAAGAGAAGCAGCTGTGCGAGCCCTGGGGGTTTCTTTTGCAGGCTCCTTTCACAGCGATACCACCCCAGACCAGGCCTGCCACGGGCTGACCCCGCTGACCCCTCACTTGCCCCCGCTGCTCTTTGACCTGGAGTCAGACCCAGCTGAGAACTACGATCTGCTGCAGAGAGGCGCAGGGCCGGAGCTTCTGCAAGTCCTGAAGGAGATCAGACTGCAGAAAGTGCTTTTTGAACAGCGCATGGAGTTTGGGGAAAGCCAGATGAGGAAGGGCCGGGATGCCGCCCTGCAGCCCTGCTGCGTTCCCAACTGCACTCCAAAGCCTTCCTGCTGCCACTGCTCCTAGCCTCTTGCTGCTCCGTCCCCTTGAGCTGCTCCACACTGGAACCCTGGCCCAAACACGCCAAACCCCCTCAACACCCCCAGCTAACCCAGCTCAGCCTTACAGCGACCCTGCAGCTTTGGCTCAGTGACCTGCTGACTAACGCAGTGCTGGGGTAGCAAACTGTGGGTTGGGGAGAAGACCAACCGTTGAAGAGTACAGGTCAGTGGGCCCTGTGCTCTGCATTGGACATTCCAGATGAGGCCTCTTGGCAGAAGGCCTGACTTGTTCAGGGCTGGTCCCGAGTACAGCATCATCTCCAGAGCCAGAAC